>NW_024097447.1:0-141819 GCF_016545835.1 Crotalus tigris
GGATGCAAATAAAACAGAAGTGGAAATGAAAGAACTAGTAATAACAACAAAACTGGTAGAAAAAAGAGCAAAGAAAATCAAAAATTGGTCAGCACCAGGTGAAGATGAACTGCATGGGTTTTGGTTGAAACATCTAACTGTTATACAACCACTCATTGCCAAGCAGTTCAACAATATACTACAGGGAGGAGAAATTGAAAAGTGGCTAACAACTGGGAAAACCTACCTAATAATGAAAAATCCAGCAAAAGGGGCAACACCAGGTAACTACAGGCCAATTACCTGCTTACCAACAACTTTCAAATTACTAAATGGTGTAGTAGCTGATGCAGTGCAACAGCATCTAGTTGAAAACAATCTCTTTCCACCTGAGCAGAAAGGAAACCGCCCCAACAGCAGAGGAACAAAAGATCAACTCCTAATAGACAAAATGATCTTGGAAAACTGCAAGAGAAGGAAGACCAACCTGAATGTTGCATGGATTGACTAAAAAAAGGCATTTGACTCTCTGCCACATGATTGGATAATAAAGTGCCTAGAAATAACAGGAGTCAGTAGAAACATCAGAAAATTTGTGCAAAGATCGAGGGCACAATGGAAGACACAGTTGCCGATCAATGGTGAGAAGCTGGGAGAGGTTAATATCAAGAGAGGAATATTTCAAGGAGATTCATTATCACCATTACTATTTGTTATTGCACTGTTTCCTCTGTCAACAATACTGCATAACTCAGGACATGGCTATCAAACATCAAAAACATCTGCCAGACTATCCCACCTCCTTTATATTGATGATCTGAAGCTGTATTGAAAAACGTATATATAGCCAAGATATTGTAATGGAGTTTGGCTTGGACAAATGTGCCACACTTACTATCAAACAAGGAAAAATAATGAAAACTGAAGGAATCAAGATGCCCCACGAAAATAACATTAAGAGTCTGGATGAGGAAGAGTACTACAAATACTTGGGTATCCTTCAAGCTGACAACATCAAGCACACTGAAGTCAAGAAAAAGATTAGAGGTGAATACATCAAGAGAGTGAAGAAGATCTTAAAGTCCAAACTCAATGGAGGAAATACCATAAAGGCAATCAACACCTGGGCAATCCCAGTCATTAGGTACACAGCTGGAATAGTGGACTGGACTCAAGCAGAACTAAAAGCAATGGATAGGCAGACCAGAAAAATAATGACAATGAATCATGCCCTTCATCCACGCAGTGACATTGATAGACTTTATCTACCAAGGCAAATAGGTGGGCGTGGAATGCTACAAGTACATCAGATGGTTGAAGAAGAAAAAATGGCTTTGGAAGAATATCTGAAGAACAATGATGAAGATGCACTGAAATTAGTATATCAGGAAGGCTTACTAACTACTGGAGAGACCAAACTGGCCTACAAGAAAGACCAAATGAAGAACAGAATAGAGGCATGGGAAGACAAAGCACTACATGGCCAATACATGAAAAAAATAGCTGGGAAAGCAGATAATAATAAAACCTGGCAATGGCTAAGAGCAGGAAAATTGAAGAAAGAGACCGAGGGACTAATTCTGGCTGCACAAGACCAAGCCTTAAGGACAAATGCATAAAAGTCAAAATTGAGAAGACAGCAACAGACAGTAAGTGCCGCCTATGCAAAGAAGCTGAAGAAACAGTGGACCACTTGGTAAGCTGTTGCAAGAAGATTGCACAAACTGATTACAAGCAGCGGCATGACAAAGTAGCAACAATGGTGCATTGGAAGATCTGCAAAAAATATCATTTGCCTGTAAGCAAAAACTGGTGGAATCATAAAATAGAGAAAGTCATAGAAAATGATAAAATTAAACTGCTCTGGGACTTCAGAATTCAAACAGACAAGCACCTGCAACATAACACCCCAGACTTAACAATTGTCGATAAGAAAGACAAAAAAGTCTGGATAGTGGACGTGGCAGTGCCTGGAGATAGCAGAATAGAAGAGAAAGAACTGGAGAAGATAACAAAATACAAAGACCTACAAATAGAAATAGAAAGACTGTGGCAAAAGCAAGCAAGGGTAGTACCAATAGTCATAGGCTCCTTGGGTGCAATCCCAAAACAACTGGAGCACCACTTGAACACCATTGGCATTGACAAATTCGCTATTAGTCAATTGCAAAAGGCGGCCTTATTAGGAACTGCTTCCATCCTGCGACGATATCTGTAATACCATCAAACATCCACATCTGCCTATCCCAGGTCCTGGGTAAGGACTCGATAGGTAGACAAAATGCCAAATCCAGTCTGAACATCTGGCTGACTGTGCGATGATCGATAATAATAATAATAATAATAATAATAATAATAACCCCCTTCCCAAACTGGTTTTTCCACTAGCTTCTCTTGGCATGGATTTCTAATTATTATTGCTCTGAATTGATTAAAATATACTTTTGTGAACTACAAGATATGTATTTTGCTAAACTTTGAACTTGAGCGTCATATGAACATTTTCTCTCAGCGTTCTTACTATTTTCACTTCCTTGACAAAATATTGGAAAAGTATCAGATCAAGAAAAGTTAATCTTAAATGTCTTTTGTCTTGAATGAAAAAGTTATCAGCAAGAAAAGTTGCGACTTTTCTGAAGGAACGGTCATTGGCAGTTTCATCTCCCAACAGATACTGAGGTTAATTAAAGTCTCCCATCGTTATTGCTTCCCGTCTTTTTGAAAGACCATCAATTTGCCTCATCCATACCTTCTACTTGGTTGTGTGAGTGATAGTAGACATCTATAATGACATTGCTTTTATTTGTTCCTCCATTTATATTAACTAAAATTCTTGCCTCACTGTCATCAAAATGATTCTTTTGGTTTTCTGAACATGCACGTTACAGTGCAACTCATCCCCTACTTCCTATTGCTTTTTGTTTCTTTGAAACAAATTGTTCCCCTCATGTACTATATACTAGGGAAGGGTGTTATCTAAAGAGGTCTCTGCATATCTATTAAATTATATTTGCCTTCTGTTCTAAGAGCTGAAGCTCCAGATTGTTTATTTTCCATATGCTAAGCGTTAGTAGATAGATAACAAAGACTATTAATTTTAGCATCTGATTTTTATTTTATTTTATTGAGCTCTGAAATGGAATCTTTCTCATCAGGGAAAATACGTGGCTGTCTCCATTCCTGCTGAAGTCAAAGTACAATGGTGCCTTGTCCACCATTTCACTGCACTTTTTAGACCGAGCAGAGGTTAATCTTGCAGTGCCTCCTCATAGTGACTGGCATTTCCCCCCTTACTGTGAGAGTAAATACACCAAGAAAATGATGATGAAAATGTCAGTACCTGGATGCCAAACTTTGCCTTCCACCAGTGGTCAGCTGGAGGGGGCCCTGGGCATCTGATGAAGATTTGGCTGATGGAAGGAGGGCAGTGCAGCGCTAATGAGATTGGACGCAGAAAATGTTTTGGAAAATTTGGAAACGGAAGCTAATGACAATGCTTATGTCAATGCTGCAAATATTGTATATTCTTGCTTTTGACAATATGCAGAACTGTCTGGTATTTATGGGGTTAATACAGAGCAGAAGGGGGGTGGGGGTAAAGCCCAGGAAAGAAAGAGGAAGAAAACTTTTGACCTTCACACTAATTGGATAATGTGATATATGACGGCTAATTTAGGGAGGGAACATGCTGATAATTTAACTGCTCAGAGGAAGAGAACATAGATCCCAGCATCCCTCCCTTGTGCCTGTGCCGACATTTTGTAACAATAAAAGACTTTTAGGAAAATAAATGCCTGGAAGTTCTTTGAAATGTTTCATTAGCCAGAACCATAACAGCTTATAAAATTTGGAAGGGACCAATGAGGGAATTGAGCCCGATACACTGCTCTGCTGCAAAGCTTTTTTCCAAGTAAGACTGGGAAAATTATCAGTGATTTCTGAACTCACCTGGAAACTCGATAGAAACCTATAGCTGAAAGCTGCTACCTCAGAGTATGCGAACAAGCTGTCAGATAAAATGCACTCATATTTTGTAATGGGAGTTTGCATGTTCAGTATGGGTATGCATGTGCGTGGTGGTGTGTACTTACATAGAAGAGTTATTGGCAAAATTCCTAAACAAAGAGATATAGACTAAGTAGACAGCTAGCTAAATAACGAGAGATAGTAGATAGATAGATAGATAGATAGATAGATAGACAGACAGACAGACAGACAGACAGACAGACAGACAGACAGAAAGACAGAAAGACAGACACACAATCTGCGTATGAGTTTTGGCAATAATTCTTGTGTCTTTTCTTAAGTTGAGAAATAGGTATCGACAGTGGAAGAATCAACAAAATGAGATTCAGTTTTGGAAAACTTGCCATTTAAAAGCTGTTGCCTATTGTGCCGTGCTAAAATGCTGTGCCTTCCAGTCTCTCAGATATTCTCTCAGTTGCTATCACAGTAGCTGAGAAATGTAGAAAATAAATGTGTATCAATATGGAGAGCCAGTTAGGAGTTGTGCTTAAGGCTCGAGGTTAAAAACCAGGAGACTGTGAGGTCTGGTCCTGCCTTAGGCATAAAACTGACTGAATGATCTTGGGCCAGTCAAACCTAACATCTAGGGTTGTTGTGGTGAGGAAAGTAGGAGGAGGAAGTAGTATTAGGTACGTTCACCGTCTTGAGTTATTTGTAAAAATAATAAAGATGGGTTTAAAAAATATCTTAAATAAATAAATACAAATAACCTATCGATATGACCTGGGATAGTATGATACTTGAGATTTAAATTTGTTCTTTCTCATATTAAAACTTTCTCATATTGCTCAATTATTTGCAGTTGGACAGAAATATTTCTGACTGAAAAACTAATTCTGGTCTTCGTTACCTACATAATATAATGTTTAAAAGTGTGGATCTTGGCCTCAGCCCTAAATCTCTGCTACTGAAACATAATTTGATCTCCCTTTGTGGATTCAGGGACATAATAAAATGATTTAAATTGTTACTGAATCAAAGGCTGGCAAAGTTTGTGCTATTCATATTAAGTTCCTTTAATTAAAGCATCCGAAGTACTATAATAGACAATCATTCAGTTGCAAAAAGAATCTTTCGCATTACCTCCACAAGAGATATGCTCCTGTTCAGAACACAAAAGCACCAGCTTCTCCTATATCAGTGTTTCTCAACCTTGACAATTTTAAGGCATGTGGACTTCAACTCCCAGAATTCCACAGCCAGCATTGCTGGCTGTGGAATTCTGGGAGTTGAAGTCCACATGCCTTAAAATTGTCAAGGTTGAGAAACACTGCCCTATATTAAGCTACCTAGATTTACCCTCCATTTTTAAAAAAGTAAGACCGAGTAATGTTGGATAGGTATTTTCAATCACCTTCTTTGCTTAGTTACCCCACCCTCTTTTCCCTCTGATGCCACCATTCAATGAATGTGTGGGCCATTAAGGAAACATGGGGTATCTCATGGGTTGGTGGGAAACTGCAACCCAACTGGGTCCATAAAGGAGACAAACAGCAAAGGGTCTATGAAAATTCACCACGGCCACATCGCCATGGCCAACTCCTCATGGCCAACTCATCAAGATAACTTGCTGCAAGACAAGAGTTACACTAATATCAAAGAAATAGTGAAATACAGTCATTAAAGAAAGGATGCAAAAGGAGAGACAAAATGAAATGTGAAAGGCAAAAAATATTTTTTTTAATTTTTTAAAATAATTAAATAGAATTGTTAAATTGTCCCGCAGCAAGTTGGCCAATGGCGAGTTGTCCTGCAGCAAGCTGGCCAATGGCGAGTTGTCCTGCAGTGAGTTGTGACAAGTTGTCTCATTCCTCATAGCAAAAAAAATTGCAAAGCCCAGTGGCGGTGATGGGAGGAGCCCAACTAAATTAGGGCCTAACACTGTGTTATAATGCCAGAGAGATTTCCAAACAAGCCTTGGGGCTTGGTTGATGAACCATGCTCGTTGGTTGGCCCTTTGCCTCAATCAGCTGGCCTTCAGGAGACTGCAAACCTCTCCTGGCTCTTGCTAGCTCTGGGGAAGTCAACTGCCTGCATGCAAAGGCAACAGCTTCAGGATGAGCTTCCCCAAAACTTTCTCTTGCTTAACACCCACCCCTTTCCCCCAGAAATCCATATCTCTTCAATAAAAACAAAAACAAAAATAGCTGGGAGAGGTAGACTTGTTGATCTTTCTCCCCCTCTCCACCCCAAATTAGGTACTGAAGCTAAACTCTCTGGTTCTGCCCTTCAATTTCAATCCCTTTTAACCATTTGATTTGCTAAATTTACTGCATGCATGGAAAGAGGGTGACGAAATCTATCAGTTACTTACCTGGATGAGTTACTGCCAGGCTGAAGATAGATGAAAGGAAGAAATGAAGCCAAGAAAATGTTTCTGCAGCTTGTTTGCCTTGAGGGTTAGGATTAGGGTTATTGCTCATTTCTTTATGAAGATATTTCAAATCATCCCACGCAATACCCTCTGATGGATTCTCTCTCTCTTTTTTAAAAAAAGTATTGATTTTCTAATTTGTATTTTGCCTTCTCATCCATCAGGGTGCCCAGGATTAAATGCCTTTTGATTTTTTTCTGAAGAGAGTTTCAGACTAATTTAATGGCAGGTGGAGTTCTGGCTATTATGATCTTTTCTGGTATGCTAATACCTCCAAATTCACCCTCTAGATCAGTGGCCCCCAAGTTTTTGAGCACCAGGGACCAGTTCCATGGAGCAGTTGTTTCTGTAGAGAAGACTGAACCTCCCCCAAAGATGGACAATTCAGTTGACAAGAGCCTAGCTGTAAATGGTTTGGTCTACAAAATGCTTTTCATGTATGATATGGCTTACCAGTGTCACAGAAACCTGTTAATGAAATTATAAATTTATTAGGGATTAGCTGAGATGAGAACGAAGAAAGGCGGGAGAATATAGTATATGAACAAATAGTGTTAGGCACTGTTAGAAAGTATCCTAATAATTTGCTATGATCTATATAAAACTATATAAATCAGACATATTGATGTTTTATGAATTCAGTGTTCACAAAATATACCGTATTTGTTTTGTTTCGCTACTTTATTTGAATGGCTTCAAGGTGGCAAGAAAACCCAGAGAGTGGCTTGAATCTGTTTAATTATCAGATGACAGAATAAAGTGCAATTAGTTGAGGAAACTATTAACTGAAAATTATCCAGCAGAATTAGCTGCTACTGTATTGATTTATAATAATGAATTTAGGGCTGTCCCTTGCCTGGGACTTAGATATAACATATATTATCGTAAACATTATGAAGCAGTTCATGATGTTTATAGACAATAACACTAAACCATGCCTTTTCACACTTTTCCATATTGAAGAAAATAGCTTGTGCTAATCCGATAAAACACGTCTCCCTGTTAGGATTTAGCCTTCTTTCATCCTATATTCCAGCCTTATTTTCTCCAACTTTTATTCTTCTTAGAAACTGAATTTAAAAACAGGGATCTGGACCATTCTCTGAGGCTTTTAAATAGAAATAAACAATGGTTTATAAACAACTAATTGATAACATTAATGCCAACAAAAATCAGTGGAAGAATTAGATCCTAAGGAATGTTTTTAAAAGTATGTATTTTAAAGAAAGAGTGCTCCATGTTGTCTTGAAATTTCTAGCAGAGAATACAAATGCTCTACTTTATTGAAATCAACAGCCCTCTAAATCACTGTTTAATCAAATAGAGATTAAGACAAAGTCAGAGAAACTGCACAATGTGGAGTGTTCAGAATTTTAAACGATGCCAGCACAGTTTATATCTATATGAAAGCAATAGCCATTATGAAAAAAAAATGTACTTTTTTGGTTTCTGGAGACTTGGGAGTCATAATTTCAATGAGTGAGTGAGTTTAAAATACTACAGATTTCACTTTACTGCTAATAGATCTTTATTTTGTGTTCATTCATTGTATGATATTTATGGCACACAATGGCACCATTATAATTTTATTTCTTCTACCGCCTGTGCAAATTTTACAATTCTTTTATAGGAGGTTCCTTATAAATCTAGCCCTTAGGAAACATTAAGAATCCTACTTTACTATCGTGGAACAGAGTTTATATGACAGTAGGATTTTGTGACAGGATTTTAGATTGCACTTTGGAGAATTCTTGATTCAGAGAGTCACCTGATCAAGTCACCTGAATCTTACACACCTTTAACAGCCAAGGTGAACATTGTAAAAGTATGGAACCAACTGAAAAGGAGGTTTCATTTGAAGAAGAGAGAAGTTTGTCTGATGTTAACTGATATTAAAGAATGTATTACTAACTATTCAGTTTAACATGGAACTGAGTCTAGTTCTAGTGAAGTAAACAGTTTGGGTGCCAGTCTATTTAATAGGAGTGTAAGCCACCATATAAAGCCACCATGTAAGCCATCATCTGTAAGCAGATGATACCACGCTAATGGCAGAAAGTGAAGAGGAACTAAAGAGCCTCTTGATGCGGGTGAAGAAGGAGAGTGCAAAAGTTGGCTTGAAACTCAACATTAAGAAAACCAAAATCATGGCATCCGGCCCTCTTAATTCTTGGCAAATAGATGGGGAAGAAATGGAGGTAGTGACAGATTTTATTTTTCTGGGCTCCAAGATCACCTCAGATGGGGACTGCAGCCAAGAAATTAAAAGACGCTTGCTCCTGGGGAGGAAAGCTATGGCAAACCTAGACAGCATACTAAAAAGCAGAGACATCACCCTGCCAACAAAAGTGCGTATAGTCCAGGCCATGGTTTTCCCAGTTGCAATGTATGACTGTGAATGTTGGACCATAAGAAAGGCTGAGCGTCAAAGAATTGAGGCCTTTGAACTATGGTGCTGGAGAAGACTCCTGCGAGTCCCTTGGAGTGCAAGGCGTTCAAACTGGTCAATCTTAGAAGAGATCAACCCCGACTGCTCTTTAGAAGGCCAGATCCTGAAGTTGAAACTCAAATACTTTGGCCACCTAATGAGAAGAAAGGACTCACTGGAGAAGGGCCTAATGTTGGGAAAGATTGAGGGCAATAGAAGGGGACGACAGAGAATGAGATGGCTGGATGGAGTCACTGAAGCAGTAGGTGTGAACTTAAATGGACTCCAGAAGATGGTAGAGGACAGGAAGACCTGGAGGAACATTGTCCATGGGGTCACGATGGGTCGGACACGATTTCGCAATTAACAACAACAAAAGCCACCATATACTAAAACTCTGTCTCAGAGAAATGAAAATTCAGTCTTACCACTGAAATGAGGGCTTAATTTTTTCATATGTTCTGGTCAGATTAGTTATATTAAGTCTTAGTTATATTAAGAAAAAAAAATGGGGCATTCCTTCACAGTAACATTAGAGAGAAGGGTGAAGCTCTGCACTTTTTTCACGCTGTAACCTATCACTTCATGAAAAAAGAAGGAGCCGCATATTTGCAATGATTAATAGCAATTTCCCATGTTTTTTTTCAAACTCACCATAAAAACCACCCAAAGAATTGGGTATTGCCATAATTTTTCACCGGCAAGATATGGGGGTAGCCATTTCTTTATATGGTTTTTAACTGATAAAGGCAGCAAAAACCTTCATCAATAACATATTTCTGAAGGGAAGACTACTTCTTTCCCACAAATTAATTTACTTTAAAATCCATCTGAGAATGGGAAAGTGTCATTATAATAGGACAATTAACTTAATGTTGTAGATCTATAAACATAAGCCATAACAATATGAAATTTGCATTTCATGCCCTATTTAAAAATCAATACACAAAGCTATTTATCTTTTTGTCTCTATCATTACTGAAGTCCTAATGAACATTACAGGGAATTTGGAAGGACCAGTCAGATAATCAAAAATTATGAAAACTGCTTTGAGGGGGGGGGGGGATTTTAGTCACTTGAGGTAAAGAAGTTGTTTGACGGGCAAAATACTTTACCGGAAATTTGATTTAAAAAGACTAAAGAGCTACAAAGATAATAATTATTGCTGTCCATCCATCATCCTCAAAAATCTATGCTTTCTGTTAGTTTGCGATTGGTGATTCTTATTGACTATCACATACTCAAAGATAGGTATATGCATATAAGATCTTTAAAATAGATGTATGTGAATTATGTTCAGTTTCTTAAAGGTTATCATATCTCATCAACAAATGTAATCCATTTCTTATAGGTTGTTCCTATAGGACAAACGTTTCATTCAATCAATCATCTTGGAATTCTATATTTACTGCTCATTTCTTTATCAAGGTATTTTAAATCATCCCATGCAATACATTCTGATAGATCCTCTCTTTAAAAAATCATATTGATTTTATAATTTGAATTTTGCCTTTTCATCCACCTGGGTGCCCAGGATTAAATACCTTTCATGTTTTCCTATTGATTTTTTTCAGATGATAGTTTCAGACTAATTCATGAGCAGATGGAGTTTTGGCATTCAAGATCTTTTGTGGCTTACTAATAGATCCAAATTAACTATCTAGAGCCAGGTGCAAAAGGATAATACATAATACATAGTAAAGAACTAATCTTTGTCATCTGAAGGAAAGTCTAGTTTTTCCCCTGAAATAATTCACTTTTAACATGAAATAGTCTTCTGAGATTCAGTAAGAATGCAATAAATGAAGTAGACATGATGTGTTTTGGTATCTGATTTGTTTTGTCTCAACTTCCTGGAGGAGTAGTTTTAAATTCAGAATAAACATGATAGTAGAGTAGCTTCTACATTTATTCCACACAATATACTAGCATTTCAAAAAGTATGTCTATAATTATGCAGATAGTTGCTTTCATCTGGCAAGATTTCTGTTTAGGTCACGGGTGTCAAACTCGCCACATCACATGATGTGCCACGACGTATCGTGACTCTTTTTGCATTGCCGGCAATGGGGTGGGTGTGGCTTTGGTATGATGAAACTGGCCCTCAGGTTGCAGTTTGACACCCTTTGTCTAAGTGAATAACAATGAAGTAACTACTTGGAAGTAGCGCCATATGTCATTCTTTGTTCTTGGGCCTGATTTCAACCTCCTTCCCTCAATAGACCTATTTGCCTTTATCTCCTAAAGACACTATGCTGTTTCCCTTTGACCATTTAACATTTCAATGGACTATACTGGAAGATCCCAACCATCTCTGCTGACAGTATCTTCAGAAACATGGCTTCCAATCCCACTTTCTTCTCCTGCTGATAAAAGGTAAAGGTAAAGATTTCCCCTGTCTGGCTCTAAGGGGTGATGCCATCTCAGTTTCTTAGCTGAGGGAGACAGCGTTGTCTGAAGATGTTTCTGCAGTCATGTGGCCAGCATCATTATACACCGCATCGCAGAGCATGTGGCAAAGCACAGAACACTGTTACCTTCCCACCCAAGTAGTACCTATTGATCTACTCACCTTTGGCTAACTGCTAGGTAGGCAGGAGCTGGAGCAAGAACAGGAGCTCGCCCCATTGCACAGGGCATGGGTCTCAAACCCAGGCTGTCAGATTTGCAGCTGACAAACTCAGCTTTTTAACCACTGTACCCTCACCCCTCTTCTTAAATATGTAGTAGCAATGCCACCTTTATATAAGGCAAGCAGGACATCTAATACAACTCACTTTGATTTGGTTTTAATAATAGACCAATGGAAAAGACCTCAGTAAAACAAGAATCTTTATGAAATACTTGATTCTTAAGATATTTACCACAGAAAGATTGCTCAATTTTTGCATTCTTTGTCATGTATTCATGAATATCAGTAACATGAAACAAAGCTATGCCAAAATGTTCACTCTACAATCCAGTAATTACTTTTAGGAATTTAAGCTCACATTCAGGATCATTAGAACACACAGCAGGGTGAGTCAGACAAAGAATTAAAGAAATAAGGAGTAGGACAAGCTGTTCCCTCAAAGTCAAAACCAGTTTGCAAAGTTGCTTCGAAAGCTGCTTGGCAGACACTCACATTCAAAAACCTTCTGTTCTTTGAATCAGGGCCACCGTTCAACAATGGCTACAAATGGCCTCTGTGGAAGAGTGCAACAGGGATTTTGTGATGGAATACACAAAATACATTATTTGTATTAAAATGTCTGAGGGATTTTTGGTATTTTTTTCTCTTAATCTGTATAAAAATATAAAAGAGCCATGTTTTTAAAAAGCTAACAACATCAAACTGACAAATATGATAAAACCCCCTGATTTTCTGCTGAAATTGGCAAAAAAACCAGCAAAAAACATTGCAAATCATGATCACTTGACTGCAGGATGCTGCAACGAATTGTGAAATGCGCAACAGTTGCCAAATGCCTGAAATGTGATCATGTGTCCACAGCATAGGAGCAGCAAAATATTTTCCAATGGCCAGAAGTTTTTGATACACTGCAAACATCCTTTCCAAGTCCATTGTAACTGAACAGTCATTAAACAACTGGTTGTAAGTCAAGGATTACCTGTATAACCTCCAGGTCCAGGTAATGAGAGTTGTTCATTATCAGAGGGAGTTAATGCCTTATCATAATAACAAAGGGAATTCTTTGGTATTATGCATAATCTTTAGCTTAAACCTGCAAACAATATTGTGAGCTTTTTTTGCTCCCTTGAAATGATTATTAACTTTAGCAACAAGTCTGTCAAGAAGAAAAAAACCCAGACGGAAATTAAAGCTGTAGAATTCTTATCCTGCTTTCTTATCTGTTCTGCCCTTTTATCAGGGTTTGTATCCCTTCGTGCTGCACATTCATAGACAGCTTTTATGCAATGCTACAGTAGGTGCTTCTCTCTTTTGCAATGAACTATGAATGTCAAGTAATAAATGCCTTCGAAATTTGGGGATTGGAGCTGTTGATTTGTTTGTTGGGATTGTGAGGCCATTGTTACCAAACACGCTGTGTATATTTTAGTGTGCTTAACTTTCCTTTATATATCTGGAAGCATAACAGAAAGGGCTATAGCAGGACTGGGTATCATGCTTGCATCCACTAGAAATGTCACTAATAATAACTGTTGAAAAACAATGGTTTGGGTTGAGGATAATGCTTTCTTTTTCTTTAGAGAAAGAGAAATGTGTTATATTAGCTCTAAAACCAAAATACACACAACTGTTTCAAAAATCTTGGCAAGGGGACCACAAATCCTAATATATTTTATTCTGTAATCAGTGCATCCTCTGACTCTTCCAAATACTGAATGTGGTCCTCAGCCATCAAATAATTGCCTACCTCTGACTTATTAACTAGTTCTATCCTTTTTAAAACTTGGGGGAAATGTCACAAATATTGACTCTGTCTGTCTGTCTGTTTATCTATCTACGTATTTATATGGCCACCCATATATTTTCCTTCCAGGGGGTTACAGTCTAGTGTGGTGAAAGAGTGCAAAGGCTCCAGTAACCTAAGAGTTACATTAGCAGAAACAGAGTAGGGTACCCTAGCTGATAAGGTTGAAAAGAGAGGGGAGAGATAAGAATAACTCACAACAGGACTGAAGAAAGGTGGACTCTCTTGGTATGTAGGAAGTTATCCTACCTAGAGAAATTCCAAATCATATCCAGGAAAAGGCAGTAGCAAACCACTTTTATCCGAGTGCCATGAGAGTTATATGAGCATGTCTCAAACATTTAGACCAGTGTTTCTCAACCTTGACAATTTTAAGGCATGTGGACTTCAACTCCCAGAATTCCACAGCCAGCATTGCTGTGGAATTCTGGGAGTTGAAGTCCACATGCCTTAAAATTGTCAAGGTTGAGAAACACTGATTTAGACAAAGTTGGGACAGGTTAGACAACATTCCTCTGGCTATTGAGGAAGGCAATCAAATTCTCATGAGCAAAGTTGAAGATGATGAAGTAGGGTAAATCTATGGATTGATGGTGTAGGATTAACATGGGACTTGGAACACAGAATGTGAGAAACCTAAACAAAGGAATATTTGTTAAAGTGGAAATAAAGAGCAGTAGATTAGAGGTTTTAGGAATAAATTAGTTTTGGTGGTCTGGTAAAAGGTAAAGTTTTAGGTTTCTCCTGCTAGTAGTGTCCGACTCTAGAGCAGACATGTCAAACTTGCAACGTCACATGACTTCGCACGATGTATCAGAGCTTTTTCCCCATTGACGGCAATGGGATGGGCGCAATTTCCTTGTGATGCATCTGGCCCGCGGGCCAGCAGTTTGACACCCCTGTTCTAGAGAACACAGTGCTCATTGCTGTTTCTTAGCCCAGGGAGCCAGAGTTGTCCAAAGACATTTCTGTGGTCATGTGACCAGCATGACTATACACCAAGGCATATGGAACGCTGTTACCTTCCCACCAAAGTGGTACCTATTAATCTACTCACATTTGCATGCTTTCAAACTGCTAGATAGGCAGGAGCTGGGACAAGTAACAGGAGCTCACTCTGTCATGTGGCTCTCAGATCTGGAACCTGGGTTGTCAGCTTTGTAGCTGATAAGCTCAGCATCTTTAATCACTGAGCTGCTATTTTAAATCATGTGATTATCTGATATATTTATACAGAATGTGAGACCACGAAGGAATTAAATAACAATGGTACTGAAAAAGGATGTCACTACCGTATTTTTCGGCGTATAAGACGACTTTCTAAACCCTGAAAATCTTCTCAAAAGTCCGGGGTCGTCTTATACGCTGGGTAGCTGTTCTCTGAATTTAAAACCAATCTGCCCCCTAGTGGCCAGCCCTATTTTTTTACAGAAATAAGCACTAAAACAGTGTATTTACTTCTTATACCTATAGCAGCAGTCATGAATATATGGAAAAAATTTTTGATTCAGCAAATCAATTGATTAAGAAAGATACTGGTCAAAGTGAAAATTAAGAAAATAGATGATGGGATCTACCAGAGAGAATATTTAAAAAAGAAACATTTGTTTGAATATGGTTAAAGAAACAGAAAAGATTCTGAATACATATGTCATTCTAAGAGAGATGAATTCCTTAATTAATACTGTATGCTTCCCCCCCCCTTTTATTTTATTTCTTGATATAATATACTGTTGAAATGGCCTAGATGAAGTAAATGTTTTAGATAATTAAATGTGTCTGAATTTAGGGAAATTATAATGTATAAAAAAGAAAAAAATGTTTTGAATAAGACCTAAAGGATTAGATGACTAGGCACATTAAATGGAATATTTAAAGATTAAATATATTTTATCAAAGTAATAAGAACTATATTATTTCAAGGTTTGCAAAGAAGACATTTTGGGGAAAAGGGGAAATCAACTAAATGTACCATGTGGATTATAGATTATAGAAACCAATTGTTAATGATTTTTCTTTACAAATGTAAACCCAGCAAACACACTGTTTACCAACTATTAAGTGATTTATGTTTTAAAAAATCAATAAAATATATGGGGAAAAAAATACCAGCTGAGTTCAGGAAGCATTAGGGAAGCAGTCATGGGCAACACTCGCTTTCTAGCAGCAAAGGAATGGAGCTCCTATTGTGCTCATCTATAAACAGAAATTCAATATTGTACCGTATTTTCCGGCGTATAAGATGACTTTCTAAACCCTGAAAATCTTCTCAAAAGTTGGGGGTCGTCTTATATGCCCAGTCGTCTTATACGCCGGAATATACGGTAAATATAGGTTTGGTTATAGTCCTATAAATAGTACAAGCATATCTCTTAGAATTAGGGGATATCCAATGAACATACATCAGCACGATACAAGTACAGTATATGTTATTAGTACAGATGGAATGATAGAAAAAACTGAGGAAGATACTGGGGAATTCTGTCCCCAGTTTCACAAAGTGATAAATGCAACACCTAGAAAGGAGATAATGATACAGAAGGGGGATTGAAATACCAGAATTGGAGAAGGAGCATCCTGGAATTCTAGGAATATTTGGATTGGGTAAATGTGACCGACTTGAAGACACATACAGAAAAGTAACATTGCAGGATGTGAGTTAATATTTTGTGAAAAGATTTGTGTATTGCCTGAATTTCCCAGTAATCCCCTAGTTTTTCCATTCTAACCTTGCTCCAATTTGCTAATGCTCAAGTCGATCCTTGCTTTATGCTTTATGTAAGTCAGGGGTTCTCAACCTTGGCAACTATAAGACTTGTGGACTTCAACCCCCAGAATTCCTCAGCCAGCTTTGCTGGCTGAGGAATTCTGGGGGTTGAAGTCCACAAGTCTTATAGTTGCCAAGGTTGAGAACCCCTGATGTAAGTGATGTATGACTGAGTCACACATGTTAAATCATGCTTGGCTTAACTAAGATTTATTGATTAAATCACAACACTATGTTAAGATGCCTTTTCAGATTAACAAAGTTCTCCCTTGTTTCAATGGAAAGAGAATATTAAGTATATACTATCGTTCAAGTATATTCAACATTTCTTCTTGAACATAATGAAGTGATTCAAGATTTTAAAAGCAATTATCTTTCTGCTTGCTATGATATTTTTTTTTAACGGAGGATGGGTACCATATTTGAGGGATTATCTTTGGATAAGAATTTATCAACAGTGACAAGTGTGAACATGAATGGATTGTTTCTTATTTGGCAAATATGCTGAAAAATATTTTCTTGCTAGAATTATTGTTTACATAGAATCTGATGCGGCAATACTTTGAGTAGAAAGGGGTCAATAAGAGATATTACTGACATGCATCTTTCATTTCTGTGGGTAATAGGTGTGATATGTTTTCTATCTAGAGCAGCGGCTCCCAACCTTTTCTACCCCCTGCATCCCTAGAACGCTTCCGATATATTCTCGCACCCCTTACAAAAGTTCGAAATAATGATAACAAATTATGCATATACACTATAATTTTGAAAACCCAAGTTTTTGCACCCCCTAGAATATTATCTTGCACTCCCAGTTGGGAACCCCTGATTTAGAGTTTCAGAACTGTGTTTGTCTTTTCTGTGAGTTTTTTTTATAGATTTCTTGCAAAAGATGATTTTAATAAATACACCTTTACTATTTCAAATTATTGTTTATATTTTATTAATGAAAGTATCTCTGAGAAATGTAGCATATGTATTTAGTGGCCAAAGATGCATGAATTCCAGCTATATGGAAGTTCTATTCATAACCTGATTAATGTTCAAGTTATACTTAGCATAAGCATATTTTATAAACAAGCTACTCAAACTATTCAAAAGATGCACACTAGTGCTTAAGACCACCACTAGTCAACATGAGTGCAGAGATTTGAAAAAAATATTAAAGGCATTTGTTTGAGAACAATTTGTTCAGTAGAAAATAATAATCTACTTTCAATGAAAAATGTAATGTTTAAGTCAAAAGAAGAACAGAGCAAGCTTTCAATCCGCTGAAATACCAAAATTGAGAACAATGCATCAAAGATGAATAGAAAAAGAATGTTTAAACAAGTAAACAATCAACTGCTACATGAATGGAGCAATATTAATGTGGCATTTCCAGTTAACTCTCTCACTAACAAAGATGTGTGATTTAACCTTGCGTTCACAACCCCCCCCCCAATCAATTCACACAGTTCTTTTCTGTGCCCTTTGCTCTTAGAATGAAGTATTCCAGGGATATAGTGCAGTAGCTGAATTTCATAGGAATCCCTTGTAATAAGTAACAAGCCATGAAACTGATTGAAACTGTAGCACCTTGGAGCTTTCACAATTACTTGAATTTTCTCCACACATTTGCGTGAGCCTTGTGCAACAATGGTGTGACTGTAATATGCAATATTAAGTTTAAAAGATGACCACTTGTTATGTCATCCTCTGCAATGCTGCTTTACAATTTTGCAGATGCACCTATTATTTTCTCTAGTGACAATCATGTCATAAATGACAAGGATGTCATCTAAATACCATTGAATGCCTGAACAGCTTGCTAGCAATTGGTCCATGATTCTCTGCCAAAATGCTAATGCAGATTCTATTCCAAAAGCCAGTCTATTTTAATAAGAGAAGAACAGAGACAGGACCTTGGAGGTTTTCTGACATGTCCTCCTGTCCCATCTCTTCTTAAAGACCTCCAGTGTTGGAGTACCTACAACGTCTTTAGGCAAGTCCTTATTAATTATTGTAACTGTCAGGAAATTTCTCCTTAGTTCTAGCTTGAGTCTCCCCTTAATTAGTCTCCATCCATTGCTTCTTGTCCTGCCTTCAGGTGCTTTGAAGAATAGCTTGACTCCCTCTTCTTTGTGGCAACCCCTGAGATATTGGAACACTGCTATTATGTCACCCCTAGTCCTTCTTTTCATTAAACTAGACATATCCAGTTCCTGCAAAAATTCTTCATATGTTTTAGCCTCCAATCCCCTAATCATCTTCATTGCTATTTTCTGCATTCTTTTTAAAGTCTCAACATCTTTTTTATATTGTGGTAACCAAAACTGGATGCAATATTCCAAGTGTGGTCTTACCAAGGCATTATAACACTTTACGTGATCTTGATTCTTTCCCTCTGTTAATGCAGCCTGGAACTGTTAATGATGTAAGGTTTTGTACTGTATATATTTATGGTCAGAAATACCTTGCAATCTTCTTCCAGTTATATCTGTAAATAAACCTCTGCTAGGTCTGTTTTGCAGAAATATGGTCTTCCAACGAGGTTGGCAAAAATGTCCTCATTCTTGGCAAGGGACATTGCTCAGCTTTTAATAGCAGATTAATAGTAACTTCAAAGTTGCCACAAATCCTGATGGTTCCATTATTTTTAGCTACTAAAGCCACAAGACAGCCCATGGGCTTCAATGAACTTTTGAAAATTTTCATCTGACCCTCATCGTTTTCCTTTTTTTATTGTTTGATATGTGAAAATAGTTGTACTTTGTTAAACATTGGTTGAGTATTCTTTGTGTGTGTGTGTGTGTACCAGTAATGTCTCTGAAGGCAGGTGCAGTATCATCCTGTTAGTTTTTCATTTTTCCCCACCTCAGGGGTCTGTTTCAATGTTTCAATACTAATTTACCTTTTCCTCTCCCTTGTTCACTTGCTGGCTATTACATGATACAGTTAAACATATATCTCCAAGGGGAATGGTCTTCCCTCTAATATAGTTTTTAATTGTATTTCTGATGTCTGTCATTTAGCATCTCTGAAATGTTATGAAATCATATAGAAAATCTGTCTCATCTAAAACGATGAATGAGGAGATGTATCATGTCTGACCTTTTACAATGACATAGGGAAGACTGTCCTGATTAAAGCCATTCTTACTTATTCTGAAATACAGTAATACTTATACAGTATATAATGATGAGGCAAACCCAATCTCCCATTCCAAGTTTATTGCATTCCTTATCCTTAATATGATAAATTCTACAATATTTGAAAATATATGCCAAGCTTTAATTAATGAACAGCCTCCAGTTATATAACTATAAGATATCATTAAGGAGAATGACTACAATGGATCATATCTGATTGAAATTTTGTTTTATAAATCCTGCTGTGCCCCAAGGAAAAGCATTTGTGTGTGTGTGTGTCTCTCTCTGTGTATGTGTGTGTGTGTGTGTGTGTGTCTGTGATTGTGTGTGTCTCTGTGCAGCAGCAGATGTGGAAGAAAGATCAAGCAGAGGAAGTGCTATAGCAAGACAAGACCCTGCATGGAATTTACCATCCACAGATAATTAAGGTGGCAAACGTTGGGAAGTCCTACCAATGGCTGGAAAGAGCTGGACTAAAAGACAGCACTGAGGCACTGATCGTAACAGCACAAGAATAGGCATTAAGCACCAGATCCATAGAAGCAGGAGTCTTACACACTAGATAGGATACAAGGTGTAGACTATGCAGAAAGGCCTTGGAGACAGTTCAACACATAGTGGCAGGGTATGAGATGCAGTCAGGAAAAGCATACACTGAATGGAACAATAAAGTAACAGGCATGGTGTACAGGAACATCTGTATGGAGTATGGATTAGACCATTGGTATCAAAGTTGCAATGTCACATACGTGTCGCGATGTATCGTAACTTTTTCCCCATTGCTGGAGCTGGGTTGGGCACGGTTTCAGCATGACGCATCTGGCCCATGGGCCGGCAGTTTGACACCCCTGCATTAGACCCTCCTAAGTCTAGATGGGAGATCCCATAGAATGTTGTGGAAAATAAGAGGGTTAAGATCTGGGACTTCCAGATCCACACAGGCACACAGATACTGGCCAATCCACCAGATATGATGGTAACAGACAAAGACCAGAAGACAGTGGTGGTGATAAATGTAGTGGTGCCAAATGACAGCAACATCGGAATAAGAGAGATGAGAAACTGGAGAAATACCAGGGCCTGAAGGAGGAACTGGAGAGGATGTGGAAAGTAAAGGCCAAATTGGTTCCAGTAGTGGTAGGAACACTCGGGGCTGTGACTCCTAGGCTGGGAGAGTGACTCCAACAGATCCCAGAAATGACATCAGAAGAATGCAGTGCTAGAAACAGCTCAAACTCCCAGACCTCTGGTAGAGGACCCTAGATTGAAGATCACTCATAAGGGTAAGAAGGAAATTTTGTTTCTGATAAGGATGAAATTTTATTATTTTATTTAGATTCTACCTTTATTTTTTTATAAACAACTCAATGTGTTCAATATATCTTATACTCTTCCTTCCTATTTTCACAACAATGTCAGTTTAGTTTGTCTCCGAGAAGCAGAGATGATACCACCACTTTATCAGTACCCAGCAGCTAGTGCTGGAGGCCAAACTTTCTCCAGACAAATCAATGCATTTAATATCTATGGAGTTTTCCTGTGAGTTAACTGCTGGGGTTTTTGGCTAGCTAGTTGAGTGACTAGAAAGTGTGGGATTCTATCTTTGTTCCTGGTATAGTCCATATGGACACTAGGACCAACCAGCCTTATTTCTTAACCACTTTGGACTTTAATTGCTTCTGTAGATGTATGCCCACTGGAAAATTAAATGGATTGTTGCCATGCAAAGGGACTGCTACCATGTTGTGGTTCTGAGTATTTTAACTCCAAAAGTTGTTTTATTGTTTCCTGGGACAATGACTCTGGAAGATACTATGTGGAAGTTCTCAACAATATTAAACCAACATTTAGACCTCTTGAAATGGATCATAACCTAATCAAAGCTAGCTTTATTACCTGTCAAATGGCTCTAGTAAACCCTGAGATTTCAGTGTCTTTACTAGCAGTATTTAAATGTTACTTAAAGACTAAATGTTAGTGGAATATAATTGTTAAAGATTGTTCTCATAATTTTAAAATGAGTTCAACATCTGAGAAGACATTTTACTGTTGTACAGGAAGACTAATTCTTCAGACTTTATGTGGTATATCATATTTCTAGAAGAAAGCTATCTGTAGAATATTTTTTTAAATGGGTAATTTCCATGATCCCCTGTAACTGTGGGCCACCATTGAGAAGCTCCCTTAGGCAAAGGATGCTGCCATAGCAACTAAAATTGTTCGGAGTTCTAAGCAAAGTAAATAATGTGGCCAAATATTAGTTCTGATAACAAACTGCTTATCTAGGTCTGTTGTGCTGTTATGAAAACTGGAGCGCTCCCGGAATTGAAACATACTGCTTTTTAATTTTACTTTCCAGATAAACACATATCATTAAAGATGCATGCATTTTTCAAGTGTCATCTGTACTTATGAGAAAAATGCTTATTTATTCTTCATGGGTTTTTTGGTATGCTATGATTTCCTGTGTTTAGCTGTCATATGAGAGATGTAACAGTGTAAATAACCTTTATTTAAAATTAAACAGTATCCAAATCTCTTTTTCTCTTTGTTTTTTTCACATATGCATACACCCACCCAGAACTTTGTAAGCAACAAATTCATAGCTAATGCTAGTTTCTTCTTTATAGCTTTCTATCACCACAAAACCATTATTCTAACATATATACATGTGTAGAGACAGCTAAGTAAAGCTTAAACCTTCATTTTCCTATCTGACTTCCTAAGCAAAATATTAGAGGAAACTATAAATACAAACAATAATATAAACCAAGAGATCTGAAGACTATTCCTCTCAATAAGATCCTTCTCCTAAGAGTCGATATCATCTACTTGAAATTACCCAACACTTTTCCTCTTCTGTCACCCTGTACTGTTGGAGCTTGGTGGGAGGGAGGGAGGGAGGGAGGGAGGGAGGGAGAGAGAGAGAGAGAGAGAGAGAGAGAGAGAGAGAGAGAGAGAGAGAGAGAGAGAGAGAGAGAGAGCATTTCTCATGACATTTTAGAGCAGGGCTCTTCAAACTTGGCTCTTTTATGACTTGTGGACTTCAACTCCCAGAATTCCTCAGCTAGCCATGTCTGGCTGAGGAATTCTGGGAGTTGAAGTCCACAAGTTATAAAAGGGCCAAGTTGGAAGACCCCTGTTTTAGAGATTACATTTACCTGTAATCAGGGTTAGAGCTTCCAAACCAGTGGTGGGATTCAGCCAGTTCGCACCAGTTCGGAATAACCGGTAGCTAATTTGTTGTTGCCCAGGCCTAGAATGTACTTCCAGAAGCAGCATCCACACAGAGAACCGGTTATTCACATATTTGAATCCCACCACTGTTCCAAACTGACGCAGAAACAGTTCAAACTGAGTTTAGAATTGGGAAAATAACAACACTGCAACAGAAACTAAGAGAGTTAGCCTTCCCACATTGTCCATGCTTAATCATGATGAAAAATGACACAATGAATAAATACAGAGGAATTAAATATGATTGCATGTACTCCTGCTACTAAATTCAGGGAGGAAAGCGGGGATATGCTTGGAGAAGGAGAAGGGATTACTTTATGTATTTTAATGTGATGGAGTTCTTTTTTCAAAAAAAGATGAAAAC
This sequence comes from Crotalus tigris, assembly GCF_016545835.1. NCBI lineage: Eukaryota > Metazoa > Chordata > Lepidosauria > Squamata > Viperidae > Crotalus > Crotalus tigris. The sequence goes on from NW_024097447.1 coordinate 22,743, forward strand.
TAATACTAATGCAAAGTAAGGGGGAAAAAAGAAATAAAGGGAATCTCAAAAGTGCAAGATGCAAAAGAAAGGAAAGAAAAGAAAGGAAAAAGATACAAAGAAATTACTTCTGTTCTTCTCTACAGCAATCATACGTACAATGAGAAATTTGCTTCTTACTCTAAAGTCTCAACACCATGTAGGATCTAGAAGTCCTATTTTACTCTGGAAAATAAAATTATTTTAAAACTAGGCCTCTCTATTCTAGGGCAAAAGGCAACAAAAATCAGAAATTGTGGGAAAAAATGACTAAAGAAAATGAATATGGGGAATGAAATAGTATGTAACTTTACACAGGCTGGGCACTTGGAGGAACAGGAACTTTTAAGAGATTTGCATTTTGGATGCATTACATCAAATCCTTCCTTCCTTCCTTCCTTCCTTCCTTCCTTCCTTCCTTCCTTCCTTCCTTCCTTCCTTCCTTCCTTCCTTCTTCATATGGAAATTCCTGGGATGTACCATTCAGATAGCAGATGGAAAAACAAATTAAACTCAAACATTACAAATGAGATGTAAGGCCCTAGAAGTCTAGGTCTTCTGTGCTTCTTATGTCTATTACTCTGTAATAGAGCATTCTTTAGATGGCAATAATTCAAACTGAAGAAGTGATCAGCTTTGTTGAAAACATCCCAGGATACCTGGTTCTGCACAGGACCCTTAAGAAGATGAATCTTTCATCTCAGCCACTTTCTTTTTCTCTGATAATAGTGGGCTATTTTTCTTTTTATAGATGAAAGAATGTAGGGACAGATGCTCAGAATAATAACAGAAAAGCAGGTAAGATCATGAAGGTTTGCTCCCAAAAGAGTTGAACTCCTCTACATGAAATATAGTTGGTTTATTATTGATATTTCTTGTGAGTGCCTTATTACAGCTACTGAGATAGAAAATGAAGGGCATTGGAAAACATTTATGAAAAGAACAAAAGGGCAACAACAAACAAGGTGAAAAAAGGACTTTGCAATGTACATGATTTATTACAAAAATATTAAATTTTTATTTTTAAAAAATCGTAAATTCTCCATTGGGGAAGTGATATCATTTGTTTTTATTATTGTAATTCCTTAAAGAAGAGCTTAGGCTAAAAAGATACAAGATTTGTGTCAAATTTATGAGGAGACTTTTATGAAATTTAGTAATTTGCTATAAATGCAGACCTACCAATAGAAGAGAATCAAAATATAAAAATCAGACACAAAAATCCATATCTACCTCATTTTAAAGGTAGCTTCTTTCTCAGCTGACATATTAGCCAGATTTGTTGTAGAGGTATTCCAGCTTTTCCCAAACTGCTGTCTTCCAGTTATGTTAGATTTTGGCTTCCATAATTTCCAGACAACATGATCTCAGCAAAGCCAAGAACCTTGAGGTTGATGGGATTTGTAATCCAGTATATTTGGGCAAAACAAGGTATGGAAAGATTAATTTAGAAGCAAGACTCAAGTTGATCCAACTTGATAAATACTAGCATTCTCTCTCAGTTTTTATCTAATTAATAATCATATTCTTATGAGATATAACTTTCCAAAATTATACCTAACATAATTATCTGAAATTGCAACTATTTATAATGAACACATGCTCCTTGCAATGATGTCAGTGACTGTACTATTATAGAAAATGGTTTAATTGCTCTCTCCTATATACAGAAAAAAGGGGGGAAATTAGAACATTTGTTCTTATTGTTGCTGCAAGCTGCCCTTTCAGGTGACTTTTTGGCACTGTTCTGAAAGAAAAAAAATATTTTCAAATAAAACCTCATTCCACTGTGATTAGATAATCTGCAGAGCTAGGGGAAATGAAAAAATAACTGATTTAATGGAAAGATATGACAGAATTTCTATACCAGATATTTCTACAATTATGGTAAAAATCAAACTATAGAATTTTTCAAGTGAAGGACATTTGTTAAATGATTGCCAGTATTTGCCACCTTTGGTCATTTTTCTGTAAAGTGTAAAATGCGAAGGTATTTTTTTAATCACAAAATAATTTTGTTCTTTTCCATGTCCTGTTGGGTGGGATCTAGAGTTTTGCAAAGGAATCTTTTTCACAATTTAACACACAATACCTACTTTTTGAATCTGAGCAGCTGTTGGGACTATTGCATTAATGATCAATTTTGGCATATCTCGCCCTTGCTTTCACTACCATAGCAATCATAACAATTCATAAAATTATAGAATCATAGTGTCATGGTTCTGACAGATGAAATTCTTCAAAGAACTTCGAGGCATTGTTTACCTTAAAGATTCTTATTTTGAGTAGCATAACATCGGCAATGCATAATCAAAGCCAAAAATGAATTCCCCTTCCCTGAGCACATAGTATCAAAGCACAATTCCCTCCTCTAATTAACAGTCATAAATCACATTCCCCAATTAGCTTGAAGCGCAGGCTTCCTCTCCAGTTCTCCAGCCTGCAAATTCCTTATCAGCTCTGGTTACAATAACCTTGTTTCTCATGCTAGGTTTGGTGTATTATATCTAGCTGGACTCTCGTTCACATTCCCCCCTCCCAGCATCATCTAACTCTAAAAGCAAAAAGATGGCTACATTTCCATCTGTTGTCAATGCAAAAACATCCGATGTTAGCAGTATTGACACATAGGGCTGGAAGGGACCTTGGAGGTCTTTTAGTCCAACCCCCTGCCTGACTTATTCTAACCCTCTCTTCTCTGTGGCAGCCCCTAAAGTGCTGGAAGACAGGTATCATGTCACACCTAATTCTTCTATTCATCAGGCTAGACATACCTAGTTTCCTTAACCATTCTTCATACAATTTATCCCGAAGATCTCTTATCATATTGGTTGTTCTTCTCTACACTCTTTCTAGGGTCTCAGCATCTTTTTGTAATCATGATGACTATAACTGGACACAGTACTCCAAATGTGGCCTCACTAATGCAGTATAAAACGGTACTATTATACAGCCTAGGACTGTATTGGCTTTGTTTGGCAACTGCAGCACACTACTGGCTCACTTAAGTGGTGGTCCACTAGGCCACCTAGATTCCTCTCACAGTTACTATTGTCGACCTTGTGCATTTGGTTTTTCCTGCCTAGATGCAGGACCTCACTTTTCTCACCACTGAACGTGTTAGCTTGTTAGTTAGGACCCAAAGCTCAAGTCGCTCAAGATCCTTCTGTATCTTGGGGCTATCCACCAAAGTGTTAGCAATTTTCCCCAACTTGGTATAATCTGCTAATTTGCTGCTCTCCTCCTGTCTCCTCATCTGGATCATTTATGATGAGCTTGTTGTGGTTTCTCATGATTTCATGTAAAAAGTTTGATTCTTAAAACCTTAAGATCATTTCTCAAAAGAAAATACTTTCATTTTCAAAATATTTAAAATGCCTGTTCTTATAGCATAACTGGATTTTGAAAAACGTGAGATTCCCATGCTATTCATAGAATCATAGAGATGAAAAGGGCCATTTAGACTTTTTGGGCACCAGGGACCGGTTATGTGGAGAGAGGTTTTTCCGTGGACCAGAGGGGGGCATGGTTTTGTCTTCTGCCTGCATCCTGCGGATGGGGCTTGCTTGTTTGTGCAGCCCGGTTGCTGGCATGCTGTGGCCCGGTACCGTTCCACGGATCATGGGTTGGGGACCCGTGATTTAGACCATTAATTCTTATCCCCATGATTAAGACAGGATCTAAAAGCATTCCCAACAAATTCAGCCTCTGCTTGAAGTTACCCAAGAAATAAGGCAAAGAAACCATATGAGACGAACACAATATTTACTCTGCTCCGATCATAGGACTTCACAAATAAATAAGATAGTCCTCGACTTACAGTTCATTTAATGACTGTTCGATCTTACAGTGACACTGAAAAAAGTAACTTATGACCATTTTTCACACTTACGACCGTTGCAGCATTCCCAGGGTTATATGATCAAAATTCAGACACTTGGCAACTGACTCATATTTATGACGGTCACAGTGTCTTGGGGTCATATGATCGCCTTTTGAGACCTTCAGTCAAGCAAAGTCAATGGGGAAGCCAGATTCACTTAATAATCGTGTGGCTAACTTAACAACTGCAGTGATTCACTTAACAACCGTGGCAAGAAAGGTCATAAAGTGGAGCAAAACTCACTTATCAAATGTCTCACTTAGCAACAAACATTTGGGGCTCAGTTGTGCTCATAAGTGGAGGACTACAGTACCTGTAATGTATAAGAGTTGGGGCTAAATTCAGCAGGAATTCCTAACTCTGTATCCATCAAGCAGATGAATGTATTTTCATCATGTTTGTACTGGTTTTTGTTCCTGCTCTATCACAAATGCCCAAATGTGGTTTTGGAAAGTCATTAAGCATAAAACGATGGGGAAAATAGCCACAAGTCAAGTTTTTTCTTGAGGGTTAACTGGGTGAAGACTTACCTAGTGGGGAGGCAGCAGAGCACGCTTTCTGGTATACAATTTAAAATTCCTTCTGTAGTTCTAAGCAGCCTGGCCTGAGAGCAAATAATGTACAGATGACTCTCCACCCACCTGCAAGCCAAAGATGTTAGCCAGTAAGTTTTAAGCAGCTACCAACTTGTTCTGAGACATCAATATGCAATTGTATCTACAGATACTTTGGCCTAGGAACTGTTCTCAATAAAGCTGTAATTCAATGCTCAATATATAGCTAGTAGTGGCAGAACTCCTTGTTGTTTTACACCAGGGGTGTCAAACTCAATTTCACTGAGGGCCGCATCAGCATTGTGGTTGTCCTGGGGGGGGCGGGTGGGTGTGGCCAGAGTGGGTGCAGCCTACTGGGTGGGTGTGGATGGAGTGGGTGTGGCCTATTGGGTGGGCGTGGCCAGTTCTACATCATTTGCATCAAGGGTGCCTATGGGAGCCTGGGCAGGAGTCGGACAGATCTGAGGGTCTCTGGCAGAAGGGGGTGGGATCAGGGCAAGTGCCAAGGCATGGTCCACTGGGGCAGGTGTCAAGATGGCCACCACAAAATTGTATATTGACTCCCAGCCGGCCTGGGCCAGGGCCAGGGCAGCAGTTGCCATTCCCTCACTGTTTTCAGGATGGCTTCGTGGGCCACGTGAAACCACTTCGCGGGCCGCATCCAGCCCCCGGGCCTTGTGTTTGACACCATGTCTGTTTTACACCATTTTTCTCCCCACCTCCTCACACCTATGATGCCAGAACAATGGCTTGAAGCACTACCCTCTATATGACTTGGGTTTATGATAACAATGTTTCACTGGATGAGACTTACACATCATACATAACTTTCCATCTAGGTTATCTAAAAATAATGGTTGTGCTCAGGTAACATGCTAAATCCAAACAAATTGTTCTATTGCTTAATTTGAGACTGTAATGTCATGCATCCTACAGGAAATCAACCCTGGAAGGACAGATACTGAAGTTGAAGCTCAAGCATTTTGGCCATAAAATGAGAAGAGAAAACTCACTGGAAAAACTCCTGATGCTGGGAAAGATTGAAGGCAAAAGTAGTTAATTCAAGGAGGTGGCAAATTATATTTCTCTTATTCTCGTTTGACTTTATGGAATGCATACAAGCAACTGGAGCCATCGCTCCAATAAAGTGGAGGTAAATAAAGTGGCAAACATTTTCTCCAAATATAAAGCTCCTTGCAGAACATTTAGCTCAGTTGTAAACATTGCTCAGGAAGAATACTACCACACTGATGGATCGATATTCCTTCCCAGCAGGAAAGGTGAGTGAAGAAAATATTCCTAGCTTCTACGTAGCCATTATGGTTTCGTTCTTGGAAGCCCTATATGACAAGAAAGAAGCTAAAATAAGGACACATTTCTCTTCACTCTGTAAATGCAGAAACTTTATATTGTTTAATCCCAGTCCAGCATGATTGGATTCCTTTGGATTTGGAAGCAATGACCAGACCAATTGTGGTTCTTAAGCCTTTATTCCAAGACAGTATAAAACATAATGTAATCACATAATGTTTGCTCTTCAAAGTAGATCAGAGTAGAAATCCAACATCATATAGGTCAGCAGTACTTTTATTGTAGTACTATTCTGAATAATTAGAACTACGTAATATAGTTTTGTTAACTATGGTAATGGAATCTTGGAAAGTCTGAATGTGTTTCTCCCCTCTCTGCTGCTCTCTTTATCACGAGCACTGGAGAAGATCTTGCCTGAGACACTTATTCATTTCTGCTCCTTACTCAGTCCTCTTTTATCTCACCATGGACTCGGAGTCAGCTCCCTGTCCTCAAGGCCATTCCTTCTGCCTTCTGTGCATAATATGAGACACATTCGAAGAATATTAACACAAGACAGCAATAAATAATATCCAAGGAGACAGGGAAAGAAAGATCTTATACCCCTTCTGCCAGTCAGGGACCCCAGAAAATGGCAGCATGTGACTCCTTCAAAGCCAGAAAACACACCACCCTCTCAGTTAGATCTGCATCAAAGTTCCCTCCCATGGAGTTTCCTGATTAGCTTATCTTGACTCTGAACCATAACTAAGCAGGCTCCCTTTTTCAGTAGCCTCATCTCACTGGATTTTTTTTTTATTTGAACACTTTGCCTTCCTGCCAAGAATGAGACTATTAAGCCAAGAAGTTTTTGTTTATATCATGTCATGATGAGACAATCTCGTACTTAAAGACTATCTGAAACTGATACAATGCTGTACACTGCCTGCTACATATAATGGGCCTAAGATTCAATTCAAAGTCACAATAGTACAGCAATCATATCAAATAATCATGCATGAGTGCAAGGAAAAATAATTGAGACTTATAAACTTCCCATCAATTTTAATATGAAGAGACTCTGAAGATTAATAAAAAGGGGGTTTCCGTCAAAATAAATGAACCAACACCATATAGAATCTACAGCAGTCTCATATGGGAAAAAAAATAATAACTAGCAGGATTTTCAGAGAGAGTCCAATCAAACATTAGCGCCATTGGAACGTCTTCAAATGAGACCCATTACAAATTCACCTGCTGAAAGAACCAATGAGAAATTGGTTTTCCAGAACTAGATGACCCCGTCCAATTACAGATTACACATTTCTGTTACCAGTATAAGAGCCCAGTCTGTTCCTGTTTAATTGATTAAGTGGTTTTCCAAATCTACTACAAAGACATTTACCGTGTCTCTGAACCCCTCTGATGGGGGTTTACTTTGCCTCACTCCTTTTAAACTAATTTAATGCTCTATTTATTTATTTTTAATGTTTTTATTGCTTTTTAATTATTGTAAGCCACCTAGAGTCACATCTGGATGAGATGGATGGCATATAAGTTGAATAAATAAAGTTATAATTGCTGGTGAAACATCAGGATACCGATAATTAGGCTGCAATCTTTTAGCCTGAAAGCTCATCGTCATTGGATTGATACTAGCAGTGAAAGCTGCATTGATATATTACAGAGTATCTGTTTCTCAAAATTAATTGGACTGACGATGAGAAAGATAATCCTATTCTACATAGGTGTCTTATTAAGGAGAAGGCAGAACAAAGTATAAATGAGGTATGGCCATTTAGTGACTACAAAAAATGCCTGCTTGATTCTTTACTACAATACTAGATCATTGCAAGAAAATATAGAACCATACAAAGTTCTATGTACCATATACCTAAGGGAATTAGTTTAAATAATTTATTAAATTCCTCCACACTAATCCTGTGATTAAAATACCAGAATTACAGATTTTTCTGCAGGGGAAAAAAGTAGTTTGAATGAGATGGAAGTCTATTATGATCAACTTGAGCAAGTATTCTTTTGAAGTTGGCCTATGTAGCAGATTGATTTTGGCTTCATTGACTTCAGAAAGGTCCCTACAGGCAGCTGCTGTAAATCTTGCCTTTTAATTATATGTCAACCAAATAAGCCAATAGTATCTACACATGATACAGGTTTAAATGATTTTCCTTACTTCATTTATTTTTAACCAATCCTTCAGCTGTAAAGATCTAGTCAAGCAAATAAAGGTGACAATCGTACATAGCAGCTTTTTCCTGTTACTGTGATTTATCCAGCAGTAACTACAATTGAATTCACTGGATTGTATCTAACGTGTCCACACTCCATCAGTTTTTATGTGATGGTGGAGAAAATCCTGAACTATGGAGCTTTCAGGACCTGTGCCAGCTTCCCACCTAATTTAGAAACTTGCCTTCTTCAAGGTATGGTTATCAATTGTGTAGAAAACTAGACAAGTATCCCAGATCCATCACAGATCTTCAGTCCCAATGCATGAGGGGTGGCAGAGCTAAGTAGTGACTCAATGGAGAGTGGGACAATAATGACTTCCATTTGCTCCATCATCTAGTTCAGTGATTCTCAACCTTTCTAATGCCGTGACCCCATAATACAGTTCCCCATGTTGTGGTGACCCCCAAGTGGGTGTGGCCACCAAGAAGAGGGAGTAGGACAGCTAGGGAAAAGGGAAAAAATGGAGGACAGCATGGTTTGGCGACCCCCGTGAAATGGTCATTCGACCCCAAATGGGGTCCCGACCCACAGGTTGAGAACCACTGATCTAGTTCTAATCCAGTGAAGATTTTACATATGAAAGGAGGAATAAATCAGAAGGCTAATGGGATCATTTTCACAGGAGGTCCTAGCATTTTCAGCATCTTAACCATGTTGGCTGAGAAATTTGGGATATGTGATTCCCAAATCCTCGCAGGAGGCCAGGATTGTGGAAGACTGTTTTCTTTATTCCATGGAAGCTAGGATGTTTTGAACTTCACATAAGACTTTAGTTAAAACTGGAATCAGAACTGAAGAAATTCAATTCCTACATACTGTACTAAGCACTCTGAACAGATTGCAAAAACTACTGTCATGGTTCCAAAAGATGAAACTCTTCAAAGAACTCTGAGGCATTGTTTACCTTAAAGAATCTTTAATCCAGCAGCATAGCTTCCGCACATAGGTGAAGCCAAAATCTGACTTCCCCTCCCTTCAGCACATAGATCAAAGCACAATTCCCTCTTACAACTAACAGTCATAAATCACATTCTCCAATTAGTTTGAAATGCTGGCTACCAGCCCAGTTCGTTATCCACCATGCTTTATCAGCTCTTGTTACAATATTGTATGTCTAACTAACTCCCATCACATTCCTCCCCCTCCCCCAGTATCATCTAATTCTAAGTGTACAGTATAAGAAAGAAAAAGGGTGCATCTTCATATGTTGCCAAAACAAGTACACCCAATGTTAACAGCATTGACATCTACATTGTTGTGTGTCAGGACTCAGTTGTCTGGACTTCTTCTAAATGTAGTGTAGCGTTTCTCTCTAGTTACATGCATTAGCTGTAGGATGGAAGTGCTGAAGCTATGAAGTTACAGACTTTACATACTGGTAATTGCCACATTAACTCCTTGGAATCAACAAATATTTTCACCTGAAATATTAGTATCTTCATGTTTTACCAGCATAATTAGTTTCATTGAACCTATTCAACCAACATGTATATGCATGATATGGGTTTGGAGATAGTGCAGGAAAAAATACCTTAATATTTGGATATAGACTCTGTGCCTGAAAAATTGATATCCTCCAAATAATTAGTCACACTGAATTGCACTAAAAGTGTGAAAAGTTTAGTTCTGGAAGATTTTAGTTTTGGAAGCATCTGGAAAAATGCCAGCATGAAAAATTCTAAAAAGACACAACATGAGATGCTTCTCAGAATAAATGATGTTGGTCAAATGATGGCTCTCAAATGGAAAAGTACTAGGAGGCATGAAAAAAGTACTAAGATGAGGCTGGCCAAGCCTTGTCAGAAGTTTTAAATGCAGATGGGAATTACAGTACTTATAGCCACCACACAGCATGAAGTTTGCATGCTGAGTTTCCATCTTGATTCTTGCATTCAAACATAGCTTGGCCAGCTAGATTTGGAAGCAGACAGATCTAAGTGAAGCTTTTAGTCCAGAAAATGAACAATACTATTGTGCATTTTTAGTCTTTGGATAAATAACAAGCAGCACTTGAAGTGGTTATCAAAACCTTCTCTGTGGTTTCGTGTATGACATCTCAAGCCCAAATAATTGCAGCTTTTTCAAAAAAAAGGAATATTTTTAATATAAAGATTAGCTATTCTGAACATTGAGTGTTTATCATTTGGAAAGATTCCTTTGAAAGGAATGCATGAAGAGGAACTTGGAAAGGGGCTCTTGGAATAAAGGGATGGCAAATGGAGCACGAACCAATGGTAATGAAAAAAACAAGAGTTTAGTAATGAAAAAATGTAGTTTTCATTACTGAGAATCAAAGAATAAAAAGGGAAAGTATCATGATTTTAGTAAGAATGGAACCTAATCCTTGACAATTATCAGATTTTGAAGGAGGGATTTTCATTAGAAAAGAGCTTGGTAGAAAAAAATGTCCCTCTAGCAGTAGCAGTTGCAATCCTGATAATTATCTTCCTCCCTCAAACCAGCTTTTGGGTGGGTTCTGTATGAAAGGAGATTCCTATAGACTAGGACTTGAGTGTTGATCACCGTTCACTTAACTTAGATTAGTAGCCAATTAATTGCAAAAAAGAAAAGATGAAAGCAACAAACAGATCGTATTAGCATAGTCTTTCCCTAAAATACTTTCCCAAGACACTTAAGTGATCTTGGAATCGTAAGCAAAGTTGGACTGGAGAAATAGACACTGCAACCTAGTCTGGATCTATGTTATAGATGGCTTTGTCTCTGCCTCCCTTTGTTCTTTCCCTTTCAGATAGATCTGTCATCATCTACCATCTGGAAGCTTCAGGAAGATACATCGCATGTGTAGGTATATCATCCTCCAATTATGGAGAACTTTCTCTTCTGAACTGCTTCCTTTGGTGGCTTATGCATTGATTCAGTTCTTGAAGTCAGCAGATGTCTACCAGTTGTCCAGGGCTCTAGTATTCTTTCAGAAATTAGGTGTTCCTCTTTGTTCCTCAATATTACACTTGATACAAGGAGAAGTTGATCTCAGGAGCTTCACAAAGGCATTTGCTAAATGCCTTCTCTTCAGCCCGTCAATTCCCCATCCATTTTTCTGGGCATCAAGGCTGTCTTTATTCAGGACTTAGCATCCATACTTCCTCTTATCCTAATGCTAACAAATTACAAATAGGCAGTCTCACACCAGAACCAGGAAACCTGTCCAGGCCTGCACAGGTCTGATATACTGTATTTGCCATGTATGTCAATTCCAGTGACTATTATTTTTCTCCTTACAAACTCCTCGGAACGAAAAGACACCGTTAACCTCAAATAATAATGAACAGAAGAGCAGTACACATCACGGTTCCATAGTATCGTATTTTTAAATTGCTTGCCATTTTTTTAGCTACTAAAAATTGTGTGTATGGGCAGTAAAGATTTCAGGTAATGGCGTTTCCAGCATTTCTTCATACTCACCCTCAGTAAGAGCTTGAATAAATAGGCCCTTGCCAACTGGTTCATGGGGCGGCGGAGCAGCAAACGAAGGCAACCTTCACTCTGTAAATAATCCACAGAGTATAGTTAGTTTTATTTTAATCATTCTTTTACTGGATTTTTATGGCTGTATGTTTTGTTGGCAGGGTTTATCTTACATCTCATAAATAATTCCAGGCAATAAATGAGGAAGTGAATAAATAAGGACATAAATTATTGGTGGCCTCTAGAAAATTTTTTGGGGGAAATGCTGTCATGCTTGAAGTCCTCTAATAATTCATCTCAATCTGCTGTCCCCAAAATGCTATAACTTGCTGACGAGAATGGTGAAGTTGTGAACCAAGAACATCCTTATGAATGCAAAAAAAGAAGCTCCCTGCCCCTACTCATACTTATGCCCTGAAATGTTCTCATAATTAAGTGAAACGGGTGATACATTAAAGTAGTCAAGGTTAATCAAATATAACTTGCTCTGCACATTTGACAAACTCTGGAGGAAATAATCACCGCTGCCTGACATGGCTAATTACAAAGGTGAAAAACAAAAGAGATAGCAAGGCATTCAATCTTATCCAAGCTCTTAATTGAAAGTGAGAATTAACTTTGTCAGAATAGTTGTCCAAGGATTAGTGCTCAAATGCAATATTACCTTGAACAGAGCAAAGTGGGGAACTTCTACAGCATATTATATCCTGCTGTCAACAATGTATTTGGCAAATTAAGACACACTGCTTGGCGCATTTCCATGCATTTGCCTGGCCAAAGCAGGCAAAAGATCTGTGGTTCCAGCACTATGGTGATGGATCCTGTTAACATTTAAAAGGATGAGGCACTATGGTGATGGATCCTGTTAACATTTAAAAGGATGAGGCATGCTAACTTTCTTGATCTTGTAATTAAATGAGGTTGCTCCAATTTTGAAACTAGAGCTAATACATTCATGCATTGTAGAAAGAGGCCACTTTTGGCACCAGGCCAGTTCCAGAGAATTGTTAATACTCTTCTGTGGAAAAAAAAACATGTACAGTATAGTGTATAGAAAAAGAAGGCTTTTAAATAAAAATCAACTTATTCATTAAATGATAAAGATAACCTTAACTGTGCTGCGTATTGCTCCCTGGAAGCCAGCTTCTCCCTGTTACCAGCTGATGAGAGAATATAAGCTGCCTAAACCAATGTTCATTCATATCACTAGAAACAGATATAGTGAGATAGTAAGATAGAGGCATAATATGAAGAAAGCATAGGATGAAAGAAGGCAACTGGTAAAACAATCTTCTCTGAGAGCCCAAATATATATCACTGCAAGGTTTGAAGATTTCAAATAGATTCTCTTGAGTTGGTGCAGGGTAATGAATGTACTTGCAGTGTTTCTCAACCTTGACAATTTTAAGGCATGTGGACTTCAACTCCCAGAATTCCACAGCCAGCATTGCTGGCTGTGGAATTCTGGGAGTTGAAGTCCACATGCCTTAAAATTGTCAAGGTTGAGAAACACTGAGTAGGAAGATGCCTCCTCCTCTTCCCCCCTCCTTCTTCCTCCCTCCTCCCTCCTCCTCCTCCTCCTCCTCCTCATTCCCCTTCCTCCTCCCTCCTCCCTCCTCCTCCTTCCTCCCTTTTCCCTGCTGAAATCAACTGAAAACTGGCATATTGGAGAATCAGTGGATTCATTCAGTCATTCAAAGCAGTTATTGGATCTGTGCATGCCTCACAATGATTCAGAAGTACTTGGGTACTGTGTGAGTATATCAATTCTTTTGCTACTAATCAAAACAGCCACGATTTTTTCCCCCAGGAAGTAATCTGTGTGCACAAGTTCTAAAGTTCTTCATCAAATTCATTTTTGAAGTGTGCACAACCTAAAATTTATATCCAATTCTTGAACAACCTTTGCAAAGAGCTTTACGAAATCACTGGCTATAATTGGTGAACCATATGTTGAATATTATTCTCAAGCAAGTATAAAACTAAGTTACTCTATAATATAATTTATAGATTTTTATAACCAGATTGACTGGAAAGGAGTTGAATTGGAAATTGGAATTCCCTACTAATTTAAAACAGATTGTTCCTAATCTTTCTTCCATTTGCGTCTGAAGTACAAGATCTTTTAAATGTTACAAAATTAGACCTTCAAATATCAGCAGGATCAAATCCTATAATTCTCACTTGTATGTCTACTTAATCAGCGAGGCCATTCCAAAAGAGCCTTCACTGAGGTCCACTTCATGCCTTTGGTCATGACACAGTCACAGTTTCATCAAAGGAGTGCAATAAATTTCACCGGAAGCTGATTATGTGATGGAAATTCCAATGTGATGGTGGCTGTTTACATCATGGTAGCAGAGACTTTACATAGGCTCTGTTCTGTTGTGCTCTTTCCAAAAGATAAGCAATGCCATTGTTCTAATGAATCGTATCTTAAAGTTTTAATTCTAGTTGAAGTTTGATATCCATTTTCCTGTTGGGATGTCTATGAGATTCTCCGTCATCTTGGTCAGTGGTTCTCAACCTGTGGTCCGCGGACCCCTGTGGGGACACGATGTCATCACAGGGAGTCCAAGAAAGCTTGAAGAAATATTATAATTTAAATCTTGAATTAAGTCTTGGGGGTCCATTGCCATGGTCCATGACCACAAAAGGTATGGTGGTGAAGCAAAAGTTGAGAACCACTGATCTAGATCATGTTTGTTCCAAAGGTGCTTTTCCGAAAGGCAACTGGACTTTCTTGGGTTTTTCCTTGAAAATGTTTCACTTCCCATCGAAGAAACTTCTTCAGTTCTTCAGAATTAGTGAAGAAATTTCCTGGATGAGGAGAGAAACATTTTCAAGGGGGGGGGGAAATGAAGAAAGTCCAGTTGCCTTTTGGAAAAGCACCTTTGGGATTCCTGCTGAGTTTTTATTTTATTTTTTATTTATCAATTTTTAATACCGTCTATCTCCCTCACAGAGAGAGAGAGGCTCTCAATGGTGTTCAGATAAAATTCTCTTTTGGACCTCGAATCTAGATCACGGATGTACATCTTTTTTTCAACTTAAAGGCTACACTTGCACCCTGAGTGATATGCTATGTTGGGAAGAATATTCCAGATAAAGACAGAACCTGGCACAAACCAAACAAGATTTAAGTTAATATAGTTAATATGAGTATTGCAGGCAAACTCTGCCCACAGCTTGGAGTTTGATCCTGATGGGGCTCAAAGGTGACTCATCCTTCCTTTCTTCCTTCTGAGATCAGTAAAATGAGGACCCAGATTGTTGGGGGGGGGGGCAATGTGCAAATAATGCTTCTACATTGTAAACCGATCAGAAAGTGCTATAAAGCGCTGTGGGGTGGTATGTAAGCCTATCGCTGTTACTTGCCATCTACTTAATATTTCCCTTTTGTCTCATTAAAAATTCAAATTTGGTGACAACAGTCACAAGAGCTGTGGGGTTGACACTGTCTGCCCTTCAAGGTAACCCATACCAAGATATAGATATACAGGGATTCCAATGTCTATCCTGCTGTAATAAAGCAGATCATGTAATTGCTCCTCCAAGTCCCTTAACAGTTCTTCCATAAAAGTCATCCCTAAACCCCTTTGCATGAACCAAGGTTTTCATAGACTTATGTGGTCTCAGGTTATGCAATCTCGATTTAAAAGCTTTGCTTTATCTGCATAAATGGAACAGATGGAAACTGATCAAGGAGAGAAGCAACCTGGAATTAAGGAGAAACTTCCTAAGAGTGAGGACAATTAACCAGTGGAACAGCTTGCCTTCAGACATTGTGGATGCTTCATCGCTAGAGATTTTAAAGAAGAGACTGGATAGCCACTTGTCTGAAATGGTATAGGCTCTCCTGCTTGAGCAGAGGGCTGAACTAGAAGACCTCCAAGGTCTCTATTCTGATTCTGATTCATTTATCAGCTTCCTTTATCTTCACCAAGTGATCCAGCAGTTCAGAGGAACAGAAGATCATAAAGTCATTCAGGTAACTGGGTCACTAGAATGTCAGAAAAAGGAGTATGTGCAACTGGCTGGATATCCTCACTTGGCATCAGATAAAAATTGCTGCTAACAAGCTGTCGTGTTACTGAAACTGCTTTGTTCCAGGAGGAAAAAAAAAAGGGGGGGGGGTTCTTTGTCACTTATTTGAGCCACATGTTGGAGGGGAAAAAAAACCCAGAAGCAGGTAGTGTGTCATTCATCAAAGTGGAAACAGTCTCCAGCATCATCAGCTTGGTGCCAATCTACTTTTAAGCAAATTATAACTTACTAGGAACTTACCCATCAGGCGTTCCTACTGACTGATGCTGAGGTTATTCAGTGGGCCTTAATCCAAGTCCAGGAATCAAATCAATTACAAGCTGGCATCATAGACTATAGACACATAAGCTGGCTGGTAAAGCAGACCAAAGACTTTGAGGATATTCAAATGCCAGATGGAGATGGACACTGGCTGCAAGTGGCGGAGAGGAGGGTCTTGGCAAGAGTGCCTCTGAATTTTCCAGGCAATATTCATAGAATAACCATAAGCTTTGCTCTCTTGAGAAAAGTGACATGGCAGAAACTGTGTGTGTTGAGCAGTTGGTGGAGAAGCAGGACAGCACAGACATCCCTCTTCTGTACCATGGATGATTCATTCTCTCTACAGATACTTGTTTATGTTTGGGGCTGTTGTTTTGCCAAAACCTGACAAACAAGGAAAGTGGTTGTCTTGCCTCTGAAAGCATGCACAACAAGAAAATCACTCTCCATCTTTATTTGCTTTTCCTTTTTCTCTATTGGAAATGAATTATAAATTGGGTGGACTGGGGGGGGGGGAGGACTGAAAGGAAGCCAAAAAGGTTTTAAATTTCAAACATTGATTTGAGCTACTCCAAGTGCCACAACTATAGAAGTAATAATGCTGTGTGTATTGACTTGATTGTGAAAGAGCCCAGGGTGTCTCTTCAAAAGAAGAGAAAAAACTAAACT
Organism: Crotalus tigris; assembly: GCF_016545835.1. Lineage (NCBI taxonomy): Eukaryota > Metazoa > Chordata > Lepidosauria > Squamata > Viperidae > Crotalus > Crotalus tigris. Next base: position 39,144 of record NW_024097447.1, read on the forward strand.
GAAAACTAAGAAAAGCACACAGAATCTATTCTGTGTATGTTCAGGTGTGCAAGAATAAGACACATAGAGATGGGAGAATGTTTGCTTCCATCAGTGGGAGCAGAAAAGATCAGCCTAAGGCAGTGTTTCTCAACCTTGACAATTTTAAGGCATGTGGACTTCAACTCCCAGAATTCCATAGCCAGCATTGCTGGCTGTGGAATTCTGGGAGTTGAAGTCTACATGCCTTAAAATTGTCAAGGTTGAGGAACACTGGCTAAGGAAACTGTTTCCACCAACAAGCAGTTCTGCCCTATACAGTATTGAATTCCCCCAGTTCATTCAAATGGATCTTCCCATTCAAATGGTTCTGACAGCAGCACATCAATGCAAGTTTGTATTGGGATAGTCACTTAAGTTCTCCAGTCTCAGTAAAGTATACTGATACTGGAGAACCTAAGTGAACATCCTGATACAGAGAACATCACCTGATGCTCCTTTGTTTTCTCAGAGGTGTGATGGTAGGACCTAATAAGGGATCCCTCATTATTTTCAGGTTGGTTCCAACTTTTGCAGAAAGAAACCAATTAGATTCAGCAGGCTGACACAGCCTCATTCAGCCTCCAACACGAGACAGCTATGAGCCTTCTCACTGCACATTTCCAGTAGTAACAGCAAACAGCATGACATTCATGTGCAGTGACAATGTACACTTTTTGGTGTCATTGAAACAAAAAGGAAAAAAAAAGAAACAAAAAGGAAAAAGTCCTGACTAATGACCACAGTCATTTGACTCTTAGAAGAACTCCACTCATGTGCCACATACTTTATGAGTCTGCAAACAATTTGTAGTAGTTTTTCTTGAAGACACAGCATAAAAGACAATTATGGAGCCAATCAATAAATAACAAGGATGTTATTGTGGCTCTAACATATATATCACAAGGTTAGGCATTAGAAAGCTAATTTAAAATGACTATCCAATAAGTAATTGCTTCACTGGTAATTATCTGTTGCTTCCTTGTTGTAATTAATTTTACATGTGACATCTGTTTTTTAACCTGGTTAGAATAACATTGTTAGATATCACAAACAAGCTGTGTAAATCTTTGTCTAGTAATGTCCATTGAGAATTAAGTAATATAAGATATATTTTTTCTTTTGCAAATAATCCACTGAATAAGAAAAAAATCACTGTGAAGAACAGAAAGGAAAATAAAGACTGAATGTATACTGAATCTTCTTCTTTGCCTTACTGATTATGTGCCATCAAGTTGTTATTGATTCACATAGTTTTACTCCATGATGATCTGTCCCTAATGTGATATTTTAAGTCTACCAAAAGTGCACTCATCACCACTGTAACTGAATTAATCCACCTTGCTGTTGATTGTCCTCAACTCTTTGATTCCATGATTCCCAGCATTAGAGCCTTCTCTAGAGTTGTGGGTCTTCGCATAATGTGTCTGAAGTAAGATAATTTGAACCTGGTTATTTGTGCCTCAAGTAAGACCTCTGGCTTGATTTATTCAGTGATCCATTTGTTTGTTTTCTTGCTGTCCACAGTATCTTTTGGAGTTTTTTCCAACACCAAACTTCAAAGGCATCAATACTCTTGCTATCCAGTTTCTTCAATGTTCACTTTCAACTTTCACTTCCATAGAGTGTCACAGGGAATCCTATTGCCTACAGAGTTCTGATATTTGTAGTTATAGATAGACAGATCATGGTATTTGAACAACTTTATCAAGAACTTCATGGCTTCTTCTACCAAGTTCTAATCTGGGGCAGATTTCTTGACTGCTTGTTCCTTTACTGATGATAGTTAATCCTACAAGGCAGAAGTTGTCTACTGTGATATCTTCATTATCAAATGTAAGGCTGTTGATTCTAACTGTTATCATTAGTTTTGTCTTCTTTATATTTAATTTTAGTCCGATTTTTTCCACTGTTCCCCTTAAGTTTTATTACTAGAGTTTCCTTTCCTTTCAATTTTTGGTGCTCAGGATAGCGTCATCAGCACAGCACAGCACAGCACAGCACAGATTAATGATGTTTTCTCCTCTACGTAGTGAGTAATCTAAATACAGTTTCTATGGCACACATTTTCCTTTCTTCTTTTGTCTTCTTAAAGCCATTTTAAAACTCTGTATGCTGGTCTTGCGAGATAAATGATAAAGTGTTAACCTTATTCTGCTCATACACCATAACATTCTAAGAAAGAGAAAAAAGACAGTTCATTGTCTTTATTTCATCCATGAAATGTTGCCAGGTTAGAGCTGTCTTGGAAACCTCTACTTGATTTGGATTGTCTTTCAGACTTGGCATCTTTAAGATATCTGGGCTTCAACTCCCAGAATTCCCCAGCAAGTTTAAGAAAACACTGGTCTAATTCAAACTGTATCATACCTACCTGGTTTTCCAACTTTGGTTATGGAATGTCTATTTGTGCCAGCTGCAGCTTTGACCTTTAAAATCAGCCCCTCTATTCCCTGAAGGCAGAGCTAACATTATATACATTTCAAGGTCAGACTAACAGCATTGTGGCCCACCCTTTTCCAGCCCATTTGTCATGTAAACGTTGACCCTTCTTAAAGAATAATTTATATATCGTATATTTCAGACATACACTGTACCAAATAATGTGATGGAAGAGGTCTCTGTGTGTGATTGGACTCCATGATTTCTCAACAGACGTTTTCTGTCAAGAAATGTTTCGGTTACATGTTTTTGTGTAATTGTCATCTCCAGCACCACAATTCAAAGAAGGCCTAGACCAGGGGTAGGCAACCTCGGCTCTTTTATGACTCATGGACTTCAACTCCCAGAATTCCCGAGTCAGTTATGCTGAATTCTGGGAGTTGAAGTCCATGAGTCATAAAAGAGCCAAGGTTGCCTACCCCTGGTCTAGACCAAGACTCATCAAAAATATCACTCAAAGCCATGATCACAAACAAAAGCTATCATACTTTGGCCATGTCATCAAGATTCAGGGCTTTTTTTCTCATAGAACAGCCAGAACAGAGTTCCGGCACCTTTTTTGGATGGAACCTTGTAGGGTAGGCAAGGCGGGTTGTATGACGTGTTTGAGTTCCTGGACTTTTTTTTTTTTTTTTTAGAAAAAAAGCACTGTCAAGATGACTCACTCGGAAAGTCAGTCATGCTGGGAGTGATCAGTGGAGAAAGGAGAAAAGACTGCTTTAGTACCCGTGACTGGACACTATAAAGGAGGAGACCGAGATGACCATGGCAGATCTGAAGGAGGCAGTACAAGACAGAAGGGCCTGAAAGTGCTGATCCACACGACTGAATGGCTGATGATGTCGATGATGATCTGTCTTTTTACAACACTTATGACTAAGTATACATTTTTAATAAAAGTGGGCAATATGACAAAGTTATAGTGTAGCCATTTCAATAATTGACATGTAATTGGCACATATTACAGGTAATCCTCGACTTATGGCCACAGTTCAGCCCAAACCTTCTGTTGTTAAGTGAGACATTGGTTAAGTGAATTTTGCTCCATTTTATGACCTTTCTTGCCACAGTTGTTAAATGAATCACTCCAGTTGTTAAGTTAGTAAGAAGGGTTGTTAAGTGAATCTGGCTTTCCCATTGACTTTGCTTGTCAGAAGGTCGCAAAAGTTGATCACATGAGCCTGGGACACTGCAGTCATCATAAATATGAGTCAGTTGCTAATTTTGATCACATGCCATGGGGATGCTTCAGCGGTCATAAATGTGAAAAATGGTCATAAGTCACTTTTTTCAGTGCTGTTGTAACTTTGAATGGTCACTAAATGAACTCTTGTAAGTCATGGACTATCTGTATAGCATCTTCCACATATGTAGTTGATCATAAGCTGTTTGAAGAAGCAGACTTAGTAGGAAACATACACAAATACACACATACACACACACACACACAAGGAATCTATTTACTTTTCATTTCTGTACTGGCATAATTTATATCACTGTGTGAGATCTATACATGGAACATAAATAAAGTTCTCTAGTCTCCTGTGGATACACCATTAGTCCACAATTTGGAGATAGGGACATTTCCATTAATATTTCTTGGGGAAATCTGGGCAGTTGAATGTAGGCTTCCTTCAGAGGCTGCCAAATTGGAAACTGTGCAAAGCTAAAATACGTTCACTGAAAGGCTGGGAGAAACTGGGGTGGAATTATAACCTCACAAACAAGCTGACCTGACAGGTCTCCTAGCAAGAAGCACAAGAGACATTGATGGAAGTCTCAATCATGAGAGAGTACCGTACTTTCCAGCGTTTAAGACGACTTTTGGAAGCGTTAAAATCGGCGCCGAAGTTGGGGGTCGTCTTATACGCCGAGTCGTCTTATATGCCGGAAATTACGGTACTTGTAATCCAAGACACTGTCACGGGAGGCTGTGGTGGAGGTGGGGAGAAGATTGTATTCATAATGACAAATATTGAACTGCTTTGGAAGTTAAGTTCTTCATTTTATTAATAGCAATGATCTTTGCACACTGTAGAGGACAGTAAACAACATTATTTCCTACCATTACATTTGTTTTTGGAATTTACACAAGGGTGACTGAAACAGTCAAAGTTGTCATTTTTTCCCTGTTTTCTCATACCACCAATGTTAAACTTTTTTATTTGTTTGTTTTTATATGTTCGCATTCTGCACAAAAATATATGCACATTTCCGCACGAGGTTTCCTCTACTGCATGCATTATTTTATCCACTTTCTTAGAATAGGGACATGGTTGCATGTATATTTCCTCAGTACATTTATATTGCACCTAATGATTGTGTTGCAGATCTTATTTGTACACATTAATAGTGTTGTTTACCAAAGTCCATGTTCATGACAGTATGCTTGGATATCTTAGAAGTGCGGCTATGTTTTTTTTATTAATTTATAATATAAAATACAAAAATACAAAAGAAAATAGTAGGAAAGATAGGAGAGCGAAAAGGGAAGGGGAAAGTGGAGGAAAAAAGAGGAAAAAGAAAGGAAAGGCATTAACCTTTGACTCCCTTTGGTGCAATAGAATAAGATAATAACATCAAATCTCAGCTTTTTACTTTTACATAATGTATAAACTAGCTATTTCTATAACAACAAATCTATCTAATTGGAAAAATCCCAAATCAAAATTTCATTTTTTTTCTCTCACATAGTTAACTAGGATCCCAGCATATCCTCTGGGGGCTGAGTGAGCCTGAGTCATCTACAAAGGGAAGCTATCTAGTTTCCATTTCAAAACTTCCAGCAAAGGGGAGTCCCTCATTGTTCTACACCAAGAGTCTTCAAACTTGGCCCTTTTATGACTTGTGGACTTCAACTCCCAGAATTCCTCAGCCAGATTGCCTGTTCTACACCATGGATGTCCAACCTTTTGCTTTGCCTGGGTTGTACAGATGATGAATTGTCTTGGGCCACATAGAAAATATATAATATAGTTAATGTATATATATATATATCACATACTGTAATAATGTTAAATGTTTATGATCTTGTGGGGCCACATTACTAGCTGTCCAGGGCTGCATTCAGCCTGCCAACTGTGGTATGGTTCTAGACAATCTGTTCCACTGCTTCATAGCTCTACCAGTTTGATTTTTTTTTTTCATTTCAACTCTCTGATTCTTGTCCTGCTCTTGGTTTCAGCAGAGAATAGGTTCTTTTTTCACCTTGACAGTCCTTTAGATAGTTTACATTGCTGTCATATTCCACCAACTCTTTGTTTTTGCAGGCTAAACAAACCCAGCAACTTTTGTTCTTCCTCAGCTATCTTGGTTTCTAGACATTTTATTCTCCAGGCAGCTCTCTTCTGAATTCTATCCAACTTTTCCATATGTTCTTTCAAGTGCGTAGTATTCCAATTGCAATCTAACAGGTGCAGAGTACCACGGATCCATGACCTACCGTAATATAAACTTATTTTCCCGCAATCCCAAATTCCATCAACCTCTTTAGTTCACGATGATGGCTCATGTTCAACCGGACATTCACATCTGCTTTTAGATCCTTTGCACACCTACTGCCACCAACTTATTAAAGTGAAAAAGATATTAAGCATTTTCCTGTTCTCCTAGTTCTCTTACTATTTTCTCACCTTCCCTGCGTAACAGACCAACAGCCTCCTGGATTCTTTGTTTATTGCAGGCATACTGTATCCCTAAACCTCTGTCTTATTTATTTGCATTCCTCACCAGTCTCCTCTCAGTCTGAGCATTAACTTTCCAGACTCCATCGCTACACGCTCAAGCTATCAGTTTCTACTCTTCCATTGTAATCGGTCCCATCTTCAATTTCCTATATAACTCTTTTTTGTTTTTCACCTTGTCAGTGAGCTCAGTATTCATCTATAAAGGCCTCTTAAAGCTAACTTACTTTTCCTTCTGCAGATGAGTTGTGCTTAATGTTTTGGTATCTTGTTTTGCAGGATCTCTCATCCCATTTTTTTTTTTTAATCCTTGAAATCTCAAGGCATGCCTATTCTATTCCTCATTTCATTAAAAGCTTGTACTTGAAGCTCAGAGTTCATGGTTGTCCAGTCTCAGCTTTTCCTCCCCTAGATTTCTTGACCTTCAATGTGATGAACATGAATGCAGGATACTAGTACCTAAAATGTTCCGCTGGTCAGTCAATTCTTTCTGTTTGTCAGGACTAAGCCCAGGATAGCTGGATTGCCTTGTTTCTCCTTCCATCGTCTGAAAGATGTGGTTGTCAACAACAGAGATCACAGATTTGTTTCCCATACCTAGATGAGTTACTTTTGCAGAAGTACCTGAGATCTTCTAGTACTACCACGGCCTGCCCTTTTGAGAACTTGGTGAGTTGATTTTAAAAAGCATAACTCTCATCCTCTGGATGGGGAGAGAGTTTTTAATAAACTCCCCAAATGTTACAACTTTACCTTCTTTTTTTAAAAAAAAATATCATTCAAATGCTTTCCACAGGATTTCCAATATCAAGGACGTTAATTTCTTCACAGGCACATGATATTTTTATGAAGGCACTTCGGCTCTCCTTTCAATTGGATCATCTTCTTTTGAATAAGTAATATCCTCCCAGTTTTAAATTGCAATCGCATCTTTCATTATATCAGGTTCTCTCATTGTTTTGTTTTTGTTTCTACGTACACTTCCTCTTGTACATATTGCCATATTCTTTGCTCTTCTTCAGACACCATTGCCAAGTGTATTCATGCCTGGCACTTTCTCTACCGAAGCCTGTGCCTACCCCTTGTGTTTTAAATTAAAGGCCCTCAAAAGATGGAAGGTCCCCAAAATTGGGGTCAAGCAAACAAAGCCACTTGGTTTTGTCAGGTTGTAGCCTCAGCTTGTTTCTCCTTATATCCAGGCCCTCACAGTCTCGAGGTCCTGGGTCAGGACTTCAACAGCATCCCTTGGTTGGCCAGGGGTCAAGAAATATAAATGGGGTGTACTTTAATCCCTTAAACAAAAAAATAGGATGTTTATACATTGGTCTCTCCTTCAGCATAAGGACAGAAGGAAATAATAAAGTAACTAGTAAAATGCTATGTCTTCCTAAAGTGATTATACTGTAAGGTTCAGGAAAAATTTCTAATCATCAAAAGTATATATAATATAATAATAATAAGTATATATAATAATAAGTATATATAATCAATTTTTTCTAATCAAAACTGTCAAAGTTGCCATCTCATCCAGCTCCATCATCTTCACCATCAACTCTTCCATTGTGGGCAATGTCAAATCTTTCCATCCTTGTGTGTATAAAAGTCTTGCTGCTATTATATATAAAAATAAAAGTTCCTAGAGTTTTTTCCAAGTTTGTGTCAATCAGTTCCAAAAGAAATACTTCTGGCTTCAGATGTATATTAATCTTTAAAATCTTCTGAATTAATGTTTGAACTTGAATCCATTTTTTAGATTTTTTTTAACATGCCTACCAAACATGATAAAAAGTCCCCTGTTGTTATTTGTGTTTCCAGCATAAACAATTTTCAACAAAACAAGGAGTTGCTGTTGGTCCAGAGAACAACTAATTATCTGTCTGCTCCAGCAGATAGGCTGAATGGGATGATACTTTCCTGAAGGGAATTAGTGTAAATCTATCATGACCAGAAAGACTTACAAAGGTGACTCTAGGCAGCTTACAATCATTCAGTTAAAATGCAATGTGATACATTAAAACAATAAATAGTGGCCTTAAATTTAAAGGTCAGTTAAAATAAAATTGAGTAAGATGGAGAAAGAGGGAGAAAAGTGGGCATGAGAAAGACATGGGATATAGTCTACTCCATTAGACACCTCCAAAATATCACACCACTATTGGAGCCCCAGGCCAGTTGGCACAGTCATGTCTTCAAGACCTTTCAGAAGGCCAAAAGGGAGGGATTGGATCTCACCTCAGGAGACATGATGTTCTAGATCAGACATGTCAAACTTGTGATGTCATGTGATGTCACGCCATGTATCGGGACGGTTTTGCTATTGCCGGCAATGGGATGGGTGCGGCTTCCAATGATGCATCTGGCCCATGGGCCGGCAGTTTGACACCCCTGTTCTAGATGGTGGGAGCCACAGCAGAAAAGGCTCTTCTTCTTGAACCTGCTAGCTGAAATTGCTCGAACAATGGATCTGCATACCATGCTCCTTATGCTGGTGCAGGGGTGTGTGTGTGTGTGTGTGTGTGTGTATGCCATCGGGGTAAGCTGGTTCCTCAGAAGGCATGGATCCACACCATGAAGGGCTTTAAAGGTGATAACCAACGCCTTGAATTGAACCCAGAAGCAAACTGGCAATCCATGCAGCTCACGAAATAGCTGTGTAACATGAACTACCCTAGAGTCCTCAAGAACTGCCTGTGCAGCTGCATTCTGCACCAGCTGAAGCTTCCAGATACTCTTCAAGGGTAGCCCCATGGAAAGTGCATTGCAGTATTCCAACCATGAGATGACCGGGGCTTGAGTGACTCAGCACAGGGACTCCCAAATGCTCTGTTTTCAGATCTATCTGAAGTAGGAGAATCTAGTGATAGTAACTCATGCCACCCAAAGTAATTAATATAAGGTACAGTATCTGGGGCAATTCAGAAGCTGCAACTAGGGCAGAATGCATGGCCAGTGTGCTGATTAAAGACAGCTAACCCACCTGGCTGTCAGTAGTCTGCTAGGTATAATTCCGCACTGGCTTGACATTTAAAGCTCCAAAAATCTTAACTCCTAGTTACCTCAGGACTTCCTTCTTGAGAAATCCAGTACAATCATCCCAGATAGGAATGCTGTGAGTTCCCAGTCATAATTGCCAAGAGTGGTAGATATCTGGGGATGTATTTCTCAGCAATGGCTTACATCCAATGGAATTGTGCTCTCTCAGTGATGAGCCCAGTTTCATTTCAAAATGCTGTGAAGAGTTATTTCTCAGAGCTTTTGAAAGCTAAGGTTGCATTACATTCACAGCTGCTACTTGATGGCTGAAACGAATGGCATAGCTTGTTTCATTTTAATGGTATTTCTGTTGTGGTCTTATCTGCATTATTTTGTTATTAGCATCCTAAATTGCCAGGAAATCTGGAATTGCACCAGTACATAAATTTGACTACCATATTTTCCGGCGTATAGGATGACTCGGCATATAAGATGACCCCCAACTTCGGCGCCGATTTCCATGCCTAGAAAGTTGTCTTATACGCCGGAAACTACCGTAATTTCTGGTGTATAAGACGACTCAGCATATAAGATGACCCCTGACTTCAGTGCCGATTTCCATGCTTTAGAAAGTCATCTTATACGCCGGAAAATACGGTAATTAAACAGACTTCTCCAAACTAAACCTTTGCATTCTGAATTATTACCCTACATTAAGAAGGGAAAGCATAGCAAAAAAACAAAAAGAAAAAACAACCCAACCCACACAGACAATAAAAAGAACATATGTGACAATGAGATTCCAATTCAACACATCACTAATAAAAGTTCTCTGTCTCTTAAGAGATGTAGAGTGAATAGTGAAGTTTCACTTATCAAATAAATCCTTGTGTTGAAAACAATTTAACTAAAACAGGGGTAGGTAACCTTGGCTCTTTTATGACTTGTGGACTTCAGCTCCCAGAATTCCTGAGCCAGCATGGAGTTGAAGTCCACAAGTCATAAAAGAGCCAAGGTTGCCTATCCCTGAACTAAAACATAAGAAACTACATTATATTGATTAAGGTGATTAGTTCCTAATATTGAACTCTTGTCATATCAAAATCTATCCTGCATGCAGAGCAATCCCAGTATGTTTTAATGCAGGGGTGGAGAATGATGGCCCTTTTATGACTTGTGGACTTCATCTCCCAGCTATGCTGGCTCAGGAATTCTGGGAGTTGATAAAAGGATCATCGTTCCCAACCTCTGTTGTAATGCCACCCTGTCTTTCATTCTCATTGTTCCCACCCCTCCAAATGCATTTTTTTCAGAATGTTCAGCCCTGCTGAGGTTACCTTTGACCACTCACAGTTCAGCCTGGACCAGTCAGCTGAGTGCAGAGAATGGAAGCTCAGTGTATTATCTGCCAATCAGGGTCTTTCTTCCTACTCAGTACACTTTTCTTAGTTTACACTTCTGTCCCATTTCCAATAATCTGTGAATTTATAACTGGCAAAAACTTTAAAAAGAAATGTAAAGAGAGGCAAAATAAGTTTCTTCCATTCATCATTGGCCCACAGTCCATGGGTGGGTGCAACCAGCACATAACAATAAACCATGTTTTTCACAATGGGTGTATACATTTTACATATGGGAGTAGCTATGATACAAAGATGGAAGAATATGTCCCCATTTGTAATGTGCCAAATGTGCCAAGTACAGGGTTTTTTCACTCTATTTTTGCATCTGTTCACAGTTTAATTTAGAGATCCCTCCCACTCTTATGTACCTTCTTGTATATAATTTCCTCTAATGTACACATTTTTTCCACTTACCTCTAATTTGCTGTTTTATATATGACTTCCTGCAACATACACATCTGTGTACACATTTTCTGATCAGAAAATTGCATCGCATAATTCACCAAAAGGAGAAACTGAAAGATAGTCATCTCCCAGTTTTGCCTATTAGTTTTGGAAATACAATTCAGGCTGGTTTATTTTAAAAGGCAGAGCAAACAAATTTCAAACCCATCCCCCCACCAACCCAACCCATCTATCAGTTCAAAGACCGTACAAAACATTCTGGTAAGAGCAGAAAGTGACAGAATATCTAAAAACTGATTTAGGTAGAATACCATTGCAGCAGATGGAGAAATGCACACACACAGACAGATAGACAGACAGACACACACACACACACACACACACACACACAGGTGAGGGAATAAAAATTAGCAGCATTGAGAACCATTTACAAAAACATTGTCTGGTTTATTAGGACTTGGAAAAGATCTGCTATCTATCAGCAGGTTTCAGGTACCTGGTGACAGTTTATAATGTTTCCTAATGATTTAATCAGAGCCCTCTGTTTTAATCAGCACAAAGAAGAAAATAGTAGCATCTTCTCTTAAAACATGGAGGTAAAATTATATGTGACATTATTATTCAACTGGTAACTGGTACTATTAGAGAAAGATTCTTTTACAGCCTCAGAAGCACAGGTTCAAATGCCCCCCAAAGTCTCCCCTATACAGGAGTCCTCTTTGGGGCATAAATATTAGGGATGTGCAAGGCAGCTATAATTCACCACAATAACATATTTCACAGTGTGGTGGCACCACAATTTGCTTGCTGAAGTGCAGAGGAGGCACCAATTATCTCTTTGAAACATTTTGTACTTCCCTGGGTTTTCTGCATCTCTGTTATGCAGAAGAAGCTCCTGAACAGGCTTTGTCAATGCCATTAATATTATCTTGCTCTCAGGATATTTATACAAGGGGCCAGTCTTCCCCTCCACGTGCATCCCCTTGATTTCAGGAAAAATATTACATCACAGGGCTAGATAATATTTATTCCCCAAGGCTGTGAAAGAGAATTTGTAACAGTTTAGAAGCTGTTTCTACTTGTTTCCTCATATGCATATATTGCCCCACTTACTATTATAGCTGTGCACTGAATAATCCTTTGTTTCTGGGGCAAGGAAAAACCCATTCTTTACTGTCACTTACAAGCATTTACTTCAAATTATCAGCACTTTCAAAAACAGAAATGCCTTCTTTTTCAGCACTGTGTAATTGATATATCAATAGAGGGGAATATTTGAAGCTCAGGGTTGAACTCCATAATATGTGTATGTTTAGATCTAAGGCAGGAGCCTTCAAACTTGCCCCATTTATGACTTGTGGACTTCAACTCCCAGAATTCCTCAGCCAGCCAAGTTTGAAGATCCTTGATCTAAGATATCCAAAACAGGCTGAAAAAGGCCATTCTGATGATGGGTTTGTGAGAAGCTTAAGTATTTTTTTTGTGTGTCTTACTGACAATTCACTGCTGTATCTTTAGCAGAATTACAGCCAAATCAGCAATAACAACACACATGGAGAGGTTCTTGCGAATTACAAAGATCAAAGATTACCCCAAAAAGGAAGGAATTGGAATAACTTGAAGAATTTAGGGAATAAGTGTGATGTTGCCTCAGAAGGGAAGGAGTGCTTTCCAGAGGAACAGGAGACAACTGCAAAGGTGCTTTTTCCAAAAGGCAACTGAACTTCCTTTGTTTTTTGTCTTTGGGAACCTTTTACTTCTCATCCAAGAAACTTCAAACATTTTCAAAGAAAAAAAAAACAAGGATGTCCAGTTGCCTTTTGGAAAAAGGACTTTTGGGACAACCATGATCTGAATGATTGAAAATCTCCACAGACAAGAGACAGCATCATTTAGTTTGTGTGGGAGAAAGAGTGGGAAGATGGCTGCTCCCTCATAGTCCACACAGTATATGTTTTATGGTATAAGTGGTCTGCTTTAGTTTGGCAAGGGTTCTGTCTATAAGTGAGGAACAATAAAGCAAACCACTTAGAAGGCTTTCAATGTGTCTTTCTTGGTTTCTGGAGTCTAACAATGAGTAAGCCTGGGACTTTTCTTTAGTAGTGGCCCTTTAGCTACCCATCAGGAGGAGAGTAGTTTCTTTTCAACCTCAGCAATGGAAATCTGGAATACAATAGGAACAGGATTCATCCCATGAATTCTTTCTCCTGAGGATTGGCTGTAAACAGGGAAGCAAGTTAACTTCTCTTGTGGCAAAATGGAAAACAGCTGAAATTGCTTTACCAGCTGAATAAGCTCCAGCTTCCCATCTGACAGTAAATTTAGGACAGTGACTAAGTCTTCCCTTGAAATGAGTGAGCTGTGTTTTAGCTTTGCCTGAATTGTTCCAGTTGGTTCTGCATATTACTAAAGAAATTCATATCCTGAGCCTTATTATGCAGTCACTTACCATGTTAGCTGTTCACGAAGTAATTGTTTGTTTACTGGGGGTGGAAGAGAAGCATTGTCACACTATTCTTTTTGAAGGAGAGGCGTGTTTTGTTCTGCAAGGATGGCAACTGACTCAAAAAACAAGACAATGGAGGCTTTTAATGCTTTTTTGCTGTTTAGAGTGAGGCTGTTTATAACAAGTGTTTACAACAGTCCTGTTTTTCACCCTGTGTCAGGTTTTCCCTGGGTCTCCTCTTTGTTTCCCTCCAACTTTCATTCCAAATCCCTCCTCCATTTCTGGTCTTGATAAAAGAGAGTTAAAAAGAAAGCAATAGGCTGCATTTACTGTAGTTTCCTCAGCACAGCTTGATCTGCTCCTGGATCTGGTCAGCCAAACACCTACTGCTTCTCCATTGTGGGAAGTGGTTTCTTAGGGTCTTCGGCCAAGTCCTTCCCCAAAAACCAAGGCTTTGCCAAGAACAACTGACTCCTTCCTTCCTGCCTTGGATCTTGGGCATAACTTGTCTCCCTCTGGGTCTTGTCTTCTTCCAGGGAAATCACCCATGGACCTCACTTCTCTCTTCCCAACCAGGAACTAACAATTGTTCTACATGCTCAACTTCTTTTCCAATTTTTCTCTCAGCCATTCCATTCACTCCATGTACACTTCTTGTTCCCTTCTTACCTTTTCTCTCTCTCCAATCTATAGTCAGACCAACTGCAGGTACCCCAGTAACTGAGGAGTTGGGTGTTCTCCCCAGGAGTCTAGTCCCCAATATCTGTATACCTCAATGCACCAATAAGACTGCTGCCTCTACATCTCCCCACAGCAGCCCTGACTAGCAGCCAGATCAGCTCATTATTCCACAGGATGGTGCAGGTCCAGATTTGAGCAGCTTCTTCTCTTTTACTTAACCCAATGGCTGGCTCATGCCATAGAACAGCAGACATTCATGGCCACTCAGTATTATGAGTCTTTGCGGTCATTGGGGTGTATTTACTTCAAGCTATCAGCATCTTTACAAACAGAAATGTCTAAATCTCAACTTTGCTTGACTGTTCTGAATACAGCAACAACAATTGGGACTGGTAACATGATTGTTAAGCAAACTAGTTGCCAAGTGAAATCACAGCTGTGCTTACAATCTTCAGAATTCCTTTGTTTTACAGATCTGCAAAGGTCATAAATAGGAGAACTGGTCACAAAGTTACTTTTTCAACACTGTCCTAACTGTAAATGGTTGTTAAACAAATAAGCAAAGCCTACCTGTAGACTTCACTTAAAACTGGAATAGTCACTGTTTTGGTAGAAAAAGGCCCCACATACATAGCTTCATGCTGTCTGCCTTTAAAATTCATTTGTACAATATCAGAACATTTAAAATTCTGTACATGTAGCATATTGGTTGGATGGATGCTATCTTGTGCACTTATATTGTGTGGTGTGTGTTTTTTTATCTTGTTGATTGATATGATAAGCTGTCCAGAGTTGTTCTGAAGTTATACAGCTCCCAAATGTAATAGCACAAACAAACGTTATTGAATGGAAACTGCCTGTTGAATTGGAGCATTTCTCCTTAGCAATTTCTTTGTATAGCAACTGTCCATTGCAAAATTAGGTGCCCTTTTTCAAACTAATCACTGAGTTATGTTTCTTTACGAGTTGGAAACAGGAAGTCAGTTGCCTGCAGGGAATTCTCAGTGATTGCCTGTCCATTTAATTGATCCCTTTATACCAAGGGACAGAGTTTCATTTATGGAAGTTATCAGTGATCAGTTTGGAAATTCTTATAATTTTATCTTCATCAAAGTAAATTACAAGTCAAATAACCAAAAGAGTTTTTCAAGCTGTGTGAAGTACACACTGATGAAAAAATTAAAAAAAACAGGCCCTGATTTATTTTCCCCCTTCCAACTTAAAAAAAAAAAAAGTTCTACCAAATGGAAGAGTCACAACATGCTGTCGGCAGAAACATCAGGTTTCCCTTTGAAGTTGTATGGTTGAGTAGCAAAATGCTCAGGCTTTCATTAAACTATATATCTTCCATCTGTGGACACAATTATGGATGCAGATTGCATGCTTCTGATTTGCAATGTAAAGGAGCCCACACAGGCTCTAACTGAAGATGTCAACATTTTACGCTTTTCATTGAACAAAGACAATTAACAATGCGAGATAGCAGAGAAAAGGCACAGCTTGAGCAGAAAATGTAAAGAGAATGTGGATCTCGGCACCTAATGCCTTGAAGCAGAAGAGGAGGGTCTGTGGACTTTCAGAAATTGCTGAATTATAGCTCTCAGTTAGCATCAGAGCCAGGGATGAGGAATACTGAAAGCGAAATTCAGCAATATCTCGCTTCTATTAAAGTGTCGGGCCTGACAATAATACACGCTATCAATTCCAGCACTGTCTACATCAGGGGTGTCAAACTCAATTTCACTGAAGGCCGCATCAGCATTGCGGTTGCTCTGGGGGGGGGTGGGACTGTGTGGCCAGAGTGGGTGCAGCCTACTGGGTGGGCGTGGATGGAGTGGGTGTGGCCTACTGGGTGGGCGTGGCCAGTTCTACATCAGTCACGTCAAGGGTGCCTATGGGGGCCTGGGCAGGAGTGGGACAGATCTGAGGGTCTCTGGCAGAAGGGGGTGGGACCAGGGAAGTGCCAAGGCATGAGCCACCAGGACAAGTGCCAAGATGGCCACCACAAAATTGTACATGGGCTCTTGGCTGGCCTGGGCCAGGGCCAAAGCAGCGGGGGCCGTTCCCTCACTGTTTCCAGGATGGCTTTGCGGGCCACATGAAACCACTTCGCGGGCCGCATCCGGCCCCCGGGCCTTGTGTTTGACATGTCTGGTTTACATTATAACCAAATAACTGAACAATCATCTCTATAATTTTGCTACCTCTGCGTGGTAAAATTACTTAAAAGCGAGAAAATTTTATACTGGGAAGAAGAAGCCTGTTCAGTGAAAACAGGTAATTCCTTCACCTTTTCAACATACATAAGGCAAGAAAAGAGGGGGGGAATTTACAGGTAACTTACAACAGTTTATTTAGTGACTGTTTAAAGTTACAACAGCATTGAAAATTGTGACTTGTGACCATTTTTCATACTTACGACTGTTGGAGTCTCCCCACAGTCACGTGATCCAAATTCAAATGCTTGGCAGTTGACTCGTATTTACTGTATGACAGAACATGTCCCAGGTCATGTGATCACCGTTTGCGACCTTCTGACAAGCATAGTCAATGAGGAAGTCAGATTCAGTTAATAACCGTGTAACTTACTTAACAGCTGCAGTGATTCACTTAACAACTATGGCAAGAAAGGTCATAAAATGGAGCAAAATTCACCTAACAAATTTACTTAACAAACCTTTGTTTGGTGAATTTTGCTCCATTTTATGATCTGCAGTTGTTAAATTAGTAAAGTTAGAAATTTTAGACTCAGTTGTGGTCATAGGTCAAGGATTACCTGTATTGTAAACTGGAGGTCCCCAACCTTTAGGGCACCAGGGACCAGTTCTGTGGAGAAAGGTTTTTCCGCAGACCAGAGGGTGCTTGGTTTTGTGTGCTCCCTGCATCCTGCAGATGGGGCTTTGCTGGTTTGTGCGGACCAGTTGCTGGCATGCCACAGCCAGCTACTGGTTCACGGACCTGGGTTTGGGGACCCCCATTGTAAACAGTTGATGGTTTGGTTTTAATGAAAGGCATTTGTCTGCAACTTACCAAATTCAGGGTCTGATCACAACTGAAAATTTGTGTTGTGTAAGTTTGCTGGATGGAATCCTCCCAGGGAAACACCTTTAAGAAGATGGCAAGCAATGAGCTACAAATCAAAAGAGGCACATTCAGTATATTTAAAGACAGTCTTCAAAGTATGAAGATTCTAACATTCCCCAAAGGAATTGTTTAGTATCTTAAGAGTTTATCAATACTTAGCTTAAATAAGAGACATGAGAATTTTATACTCAACGTTAAGTGGTGGGAAGAAGATAGGAATTCTGAACTATATCTAAGTAGACTGCATTATAGCTGCTAAAGGCATTGTGTTTCTATTTCTAAGCTGTGTTTCTATTTTATTTCTATTAAGAATGAATATAGCTGATAATATCAGACGATGAATCGGAATATAGAATAGTTCTAGATTTTTAAGGTATAAACTAAGTACTCTGAATAAGCTTCAGGAAATATACTGAAATGTTTCAGGCTATTTTGTGTAGCATGGCTTTAGGCAGAGACAGATATCCAGTAGCTATTCTTTCTCAGATAGGTTCTATCTATAGCTTCTTTTACCTCTAAGTTTCACCCCAAACAATAAATTAGAAAATATGTTGGGGTAACTCCCTGTCTTTATAACTCACCCCTTTTTAGGCAATGTAATATACAAGATGTCAGGTACTGGTCACAGCAACCATTCCTGATTACAGTATTCATCCTCCATATTCCCTTTGTTGAAGGACAGAACTAGGAACTGCTTGATCAGGACACCCTAAGCCAGGGGTGTCAAACTGCCAGCCTGTGGGCTGGATGCATCATTGTGAAACTGCGCCCACCCCATTGCTGGCAATGGCAAAAAAGTCACAATATGTCGCAAAATGTCATGTGACGTTGTGAGTTTAAGACCCCTGCCCTAAGGTGCTGTGCTGGAGTTCTAGGGATGAAATCTAATTCCAAGGACAGAGGTGGCATTCTCCTGGCTTCTTGATATGAAATGGATGGGAAATGCCAATTTGTCTTTTATTCCTGATGATAACCTACCTCAAACTAAGTCTGAAGGTTTGCGAGCAAAATCTAGATTTTATCCAAATCTCATAAAGATAATCATTATAAGGTCACAATCCTGCTGAATAATGTTTTGATATTCTAAGACCATGTATTACTGAAACATGAATGCTCATAAATGAAAACAAGCTGATGTTCTCTCCAGGGGGAAAAAGCAGGGTAGGGTAGCTGCTTCAGCTTTTTAGAATTAAATACCATTAAAGTCTCTTGGAAGCTTATGAGGTCTTTGCTGAAAAAGCAGAATGCTTAGTTAAAGGCCATCTGGTGTTTCCCTTGGGGAAAACAGATTTGTATTTCTTTGTACTGAATGTGCCTTTTTTGAGTTTGAATGGCAACTATTGCAACTAGTGATGAGGTGCTAAAACACATTGAATACAAAATAATTCAACCGACAAAGAATGAGAAGCATACGCAAAAAAGAGAAAGTGCCTCTATGGTTATATTATACAACAGTGAATTCTTTACATCTCTAATGTAATAAAATGTTGCATTCATTTATTTCAATTGTTCATTGATTTCTGGAAAATACGTTTGTATGGTGCTATTTAGTTCATTTGGTACATGTACTTAGAAAGAATAAAATACATGGTGCCAAAAATATGCTGCTTTTTCAATTGTATTATAAAGGCTGTTCCTTCCAATTGTAATATGGTTTTACCTCAAGGTTAGATAAAACATTTTCATATGTGACATTATGACTAAATAGCTATGTAAAACTACATTTTTATAAGTTTTATTAATTTTTTAAAATTACAATCTTTAGAGCAGTGGTTCTCAACCTGTGGGTCGGGACCCCATTTGGGGTCGAACGACCATTTCACGGGGGTCGCCAAACAAGGCTGTCCACCATTTTTCCCCCCTTTTCTTTGGCCACGCCCCTGGCACCCGGTGATGTATAAGTGGTTGGGGGTCACCACAACGTGGGGAACTGTATTATGGGGTCGCGGCATTAGAAAGGTTGAGAACCACTGCTTTAGAGCTTAGTAAACAAAATGTTGTCTGGGTTCACATATTTAACATTAACTTCTTCAATATAAATCTTTTCAGTACTGCACAATCCAGTATTTTTTCCTTAATCTTTCTTCCCCATATTTTTCCCTTTTCCTCTCATTAGACAATTACAATTCTTAATACTATTTATATATACAAAATTATATATAGACATCTTCATCATATTTTACTAATATTATAGAAATAACAATATCAATTAATTAGTCAATATCCTGTTTTTCGTGCTCTTATTAATGTTTGATTTCCCATCAGTATTTAAAGTATCTTTGTCAATTATGATTTTCTCAATATTAATTACATTTATATAGCTAAAAAAAATTATTAATACCAATCCTCCTCTTATTTTTAAATTTCTCATATCAAAGGAAGAAGAAAAAAATGCTATTTTAAGTCTAAATCATATCTTCCATTATAAAAATCTAGTTACATCTAAGGGTCATCTGTTCTTTTTATCATATTCAAACAGGTTAGATAGTGCCCCCTCTGATAGATCAAATCCTCTGTTTTTAAAGTCTAACTCTCACTTTCTTTCTTGCCAAGCAGCTTTCCAGGCCAAGGCAATTAAATCGCCCAAGAATTTTCTTTCTATTTTTGTGAAAGCTGCTTGGCATGAGAAAGACAATTTAGGTAGAATATTTTTGGGGGAGGAACTCCACCCATCCATATTCCCTAGACATTTCCCCTGTCCGCTTTATGTTCCATTTTCTAGAATCTTCTTCCTTGTCATCAGGTGTATTTTGGAGAAAGGAGTAAAGGGTCTTTTATATATTAATTGTTATAGGCAGGGCTTTTTTTCTCATAGAACACCCAGAATGGAGTTCCGGCACCTTTTTTGGATGGAACTTTGTAGGATAGGCAAGGCGGCTTGTATGATGTGTGTGAGTTCCGGCACCTTTTTTTTTTTAAGAAAAAAAGCACTGGTTATAGGTGGGTCTTGCAGTATTTTATTTGTGTATGGCAGTCCATATTTCCCTTCTCCTATCTCCTCCATCTCTAGGTCCATTCTTCTGCTTCCCCCTCTGATTTCTGGTTTATTTGTTCATACTTTGTAATTGTCTGAGAACTTTCCAGTTGTAACCTCAATTTGGAGATTTGGTCCTTTATATCATCTAGGTTATTTTTAGTCTCATTATGGTTTCTTTTTATGTCCTCTTTATGTGCAAGAATTGTCTGATGAATTTGCTGTAGCACAGAGAGTATTTCCTTCTGAAAGATATTTGTTTTTTCTTGAGGCATCATTCCTAGAAATCC
This sequence comes from Crotalus tigris, assembly GCF_016545835.1. Classification (NCBI taxonomy): domain Eukaryota; kingdom Metazoa; phylum Chordata; class Lepidosauria; order Squamata; family Viperidae; genus Crotalus; species Crotalus tigris. The sequence goes on from NW_024097447.1 coordinate 59,543, forward strand.
TCTAGTATCGCCAGTATCAGTAAGAGTGGAACAAAATTTCCTCTAGTTTTCTGGTCTTTATATATAGTCTTTATAATCCAGTCCTAATAGCAATATTTTATAGTAATCCTTTGTCTCAAGTATCCTGAAAATTATCAGTCAGGCAATGTTGTAATCCACAATATCCCCAGTGTTCAAAATGTTCAACCTCTCTGCAGCCAGATGTATTCAAAAGTCAATTTTTTCTTTCTATCTCACTAGCTCTTGAAATTAAAAATCCAAGCTCAGTAGATATTTATAGTCCATGAAGGTCAGGATGATAAATATGCCAAAATATTTTCTTTTATTGCCAGCTGTTCTCCCTTAAGCTGAAAGTCACCAAGCAACCAAGGAGCTAGTTATAGTGCTGTACTCAAATCCACCACTAGATGTTATTCAAAGTCCATTTTCCACTCTTAAAACAAAGGGTTGATTTCTTATCTTTCTTATATTTCACCTTAATAGTTTTTTTCCAAAGAGAAAATCTTAACAATTATCTCAGTTCTCAGATTTATCAAAACTGTGGCTTTGTATTACTTTCACTTTAGTATTGTATATTTCTATCCCCCATAAAAATTTAAAACACTGCTTCCATTCACATCTAGAGGTTTTAAGCTTCTTGGGAGCCTTCCCAGGAAATTCAGTTGTAAAATAGTAAAGAAAGGATCAATATTCTCACCCAGTCGAAACATGCTGTTTACAATGTGCTAACTAAAGCTTTTGTTCTTCAGTTGTCAGCAGCTATTAGCCGGCCACAGAGGTGTAGCTGGCCTTTCTCCTGCTGGTTTAGAGGGATTTCCTTGGATCAAACAGAGAGACTGCTGTGTCTCCGTAATCGACAAGACTCCCCTCCTTCTTCATCGCCTCTTCGGAGTGACTTTAGGCTCTTTTCAGGGCATCCAAGCAGGGCAAAATTGGGTGTGGAAGGCAGAGCTCTGCCTGTTTGCATCCTGTCTTGCCGCGATACAAAACCAGAAGTCTATGTAGAGACTACATTTACTCACCAAAGTTTTGTTTGTTTGAATTCTACAATATAGCTGCCCAATAAATGATTCTGGGTGACTCACAATTCCAAAACCTATATTATAATTAAAACCTTAAAAACGTTTTAAAGTAGTAAAATAAGTAAAAACCATTAAAACAATTAAAAAAAAACACATAAAACATCTAATCTGAGTACATACAAAGCAAGACATCTGGCCTGTTAACAATATGGCCAGGAGATGGGGCTCTTGGTGCCTCTAGAGTGTGGAGTGTGGAGTTCTTGTTGGTGAGAAAGAAAGTAATACCTATTTTATCATGGTTATATGCATTTGGAATCATCCTTAGGACGGTTATGTTCAGATAAGGCTCCAATTCTGTTGGTTTTTGGGAAGATGTGACTTTGCCTTTGCCTTTGGGATCTGGCTGTGGGATGGAGTTTTTTCAATGGCTGTGCTGTTTGTGAGCCACACAATTCTATTGTCAATTTGATTGTGTGTTTTTCATACAGCTTCTAATGGGATTTAGTGAGACTTATATGTGAGTTGCTTTTATTTGTATTGCTTGACATTTTTTTTAATGGTTGTGAGCCATCCAGAGTCACATACGCGAGATGGGCGACTCTATAAATTGAACATCAAGAGTTTCTACTAATTGCAGTTGCCATTTAATTACATTCTTCTCTGTCATCCCTAGGGAAATTACACTAATTACTTCAATTTCAATCTATACATGTAGATCAGAATATGTAAACATTATGCAAATCTGTAAAACTGTTTGTCAATGAATAAATGATCATTTTGTTGTTAGTTTTCAGGTTCTTCTATAATATTTGTAGAATGGAAAAATCTAAAAAAATGCTTTAAGTTGCATGATATACCGGTAAAGATAGATAAATATTATGTTCAGTTGAATTTAAAATATCTAATATTTAAAATATTTAAAATATCTATTGAGCTTTGTAATTCTGTTTATGGTGGAAGCATAAGGATCAATTATCAGATTCTTGGTCTTTGGGGAAGATGATAAATTGTACTGGATTACGTACAAACTATGACTTGCCCTCGTGTAATGTAATCGTATTGTTTCATATAAGTAGAAGAGGATATACAACTCAAAATATTCCTGCAGCCTGGGACTAGCTCTTGCCAAGTAAATTAAGAACAGATTAAGAACCAATGCAGTAGTTATTTTGCCAAGTAAATTTTAAGAACTTTACAAGTTATTTGCCAAGTAAATTTTAGGAACTTTACTTTACAAGTTATTTGCCAAGTAAATTTTAGGAACTTTAATTTACAAGTTATTTGCCAAGTAAATTAAGAACCAATGCAATAGATTGTAAAAAATACTGGGATTGGCTCTGCACTCAAATCCTTGCTCATAAATGACAACTAAAATATAATACTGTGACTAATGCAGGTAGACGGAACTATGCCATTTAGATCTTTTTAGATCATTTAAGTCAGGGGTCTTCAAACTTGGCCCTTTTATGTCTTGTGGACTTCAACTCCCAGAATTCCTCAGCGTGCCTGGCTGAGGAATTCTGGGAGTTGAAGTCCACAAGTCGTAAAAGGGCCATGTTTGAAGACCCTTGATTTAGATAGATTAGAAAAAATGTTAGTAGGTCTGTTTCTATCCCTGGAAGAGGCCAAAACTGGAAACATTCTGAACTAGATAACAGAAGGCTTAGCTGATACCAGAAGAGGAAAGTCACCTCTACAAAATTTCTTGCAGATTAAAACAAGGTAGCTCAAAAGAGAGCATCTGCCTTGGTATTTTGGGTGTGTCCTCCAGATCTCCACAATGTCCAGAAGACCCTTATCTTGTTTGCAATGTCCTGCTTACATTGCTATGATCTCAAAGATCCTCACAAGGCTATTTTCTTTATTTGCATGGCTTTTTCTATACTTTGCATGGAACCCTGAAGTTGAAATACAATAGTCTGCCAAAGGCTAGCTGCAAAATTCATGCCACAATAATTTTAAAGCAGAAACAAGTTTATTGCTAGCATACAAATGCTTCCCTGGGACAATGTTACTCCATCACTGGAGGAGGAAAGCCCGATATTTTGCTACTTGTCTCCAGCTCGTATCACTACAGTAACACAGAAACTTTACATGAATGGTGAGTTATGACCATTAGGACGCACAAAGGGACTTCACATTTTGTGTGTCATGAGAGAAGAGGCATCATTAAGAGAAGGAAAATGCTCTCTCCCCCACCACACACCTTGCCATCACACATCTATTCTGCAAGGAAATTGCAAAGCCATCCTGAGCTGTTCAAGCTTGCCAGCTTCTCTGTGTCCTAACTACAGGTATGGCTGTATTTATATATTTGCAACTCTAGAAATCATGCAACATTGTCAGCTCATCCTTATTTACCTCTTTAGGGTTGGCCTACTCACCTTTGAAGCTAGCAGATTACTGAGTGCCTTGGCTACCCCTGCTGGTTTCCTTGGGTTGTTGCCTAAACAAAAAACATTCATTCCCACTCCTCCCAAACAAAACAAAAAAGAATTGCTGGGGTTTTCTTACTCCTGTGCTTTACCTTCTGGCATGCTTCCTTCATTCCCTTGTTGGAGTGTAAAATTCCAGTGGATTAGTTAAAAAAGGAAAAAGTACTCAAACTCTCACTTGTATGGTAGCAAATTTCTGCTCTTTCCAAGCTGTGCCATATCAGCTTTTCTTTTCTTTTTTCTTTTTTTCCCTTCCTTTCCCTTCCTTTCCTTTTCTTTCCTTTCCTTTCCTTCCCTTTACGATCAATTATTTTGTTTCCTATTTCTAAACCTAAAGTTTGGAACACATACAATTCAGTGAACATTATATCATTTCTTCTTCAGCTTCGTTGTCTCAAGTCTATAGTCCTCTGTAGTCTGAAAAAAAACCCTACATTTCCTCCCCCCCCTTAACCATCTTTTTTCTTCCCAAATTAATCATTTATTCAAGCAGACAAGCAATACTGTTTTGGAAACCTATCCCGTACACCACTGCTGTACAAAATACATGACAAAATACACAATACAGTCAAGTCAATTACAAAACTTCTATTAACTTGAGCAGAAGTGGAATGTTATTAGCAAAATTATTCAGCTGTAAGAACTTTATTTATTTTTCTATATAGCTGGAGATCTTTTTCTATATTTTTTTGAAAACATTATTTTTATATCATCCCAAAATATCTGCTATATTAAAAAACCTGCAAATATATAATTGAAAAAGAAAACATTGAAGAAATAAAAAGGAAAGTTAGAGAGAGAAAATAAATACATTGTGCCTCCCTTCCCCTCCAAATTGGAACTGTGGCAATAATTGCAAGATATACTGAAAGGTAATAATTTGTTCAGTTTGATTTCCATTAGAATATGGTGATAGGAATGTGTCAATATGAAGCAAATTGAAATTTATTGTGCCAAGAATGCACTCAAGCATCTCTTAGAATTATGACGAGAGTTACTTCTGCTCTGATTGGCTCCAGGACAAGCATGGTCAGCTAGAGAATCGAAAAATGTTATGTCTCCAACATACATGAAGTGGTAGATCCTTCATTTGATACCATATATGTTCATATAATCCCTTGAAAAATGGATATCAAGGGATCATTTCACCTTTCCATAACTAAAAACCACATCTACTCACAGCCCCCATTCTCCACTAGAGCAAGGGAGTTATCATCTTGGGAGGGGAACACTTTTAGCACTTCCCTGGAGCTGCTCTTTCAGCTTCTTCAAGTCAACTACTTTGACACCAGGGCAAGAGCAAGGAATTCTTTTCACCTATGAAATGTCCAGCTCTTAGAAGATGGTCAATCATGTAACACAGGGCTTTTCAACCTTTTCACCCATTGTACCACTTTTAGGATACGGCAACATCCGAGTACTATCAGTCGCCTAGCAAGGTGTCAAAAACGTGACCAAATAAATAAATAAATAAATGAAAAAAGTGATAAAGTACAGGTAGCCCTCAACTTACAACAGTTCGCTTAGTGACTCTTAGAAGTTATAACGGCACTGAAAAAAGTGCCCCCCAAGCCACAGCCGAGCAAGACACCTGCCTGCCCACCCGGTGGCGTTCTCCCTCCTGTTCAAGGTTTTCATTGTTGTGAGCATTTCTGTTGAGGATTGGCAGTGTGGGTGGGGTGGGGGATGTTTGGTTTTTATTCCCCCCATCTGATGGGTGGTTGCAGCAGGTTTTTGTCAATTCACATGACCCTGGGACTCTGACCATCATAAATATGAATCAGTTGCCAAGCATCTGAATATAAATCACAAGACCCTGGAGATGCTGTAACATTCCAGCTGATCGGCGCTTCTTCTGAGCTCAGCAGAAGCACCAGGATCAGTGCCGCTTTCCAGCTGATAGGTGCTTCTTCAGGGCTCAGCAGAAGCACCAGGATCAGCGCCGAGCTCCAGCTGGAGCCTGGCACTGATTCTGGCACTTCCACTAACAGCCCCGAAGAAGTGCCGATCAGCGGAAAGCGGCACTGATCCTGGCGCTTCCGCTGAGCCCTGACAACCCTGCAGCTCCAGCCATCTCTTGCTCAGGCTTGTGCGGTGCTACCACCGGTTCAGCTCATTCCCCTCCCCTGCTACCACTTTTCTAGGATGATCGCGTACCACCTGCAAGGTGCCAATGTACCACAGGTGGTACCCATACCACTGGTTGAAAAGCCCTGATGTAACACTGCAGATACAGCAACCTATAGAAGTCTATATTGGCATCTTCATAAAAACTGTTTTTAATTCGGTTTGTTCACATTGGGACTTTGGCTAAGTTAGTCACAGTGGCCTTCTCACATTAGTTCTCAACGTTTTTAATGCTGCGACCCCCAACCGGTCATATGTTGAGGACTACTCAACCAGTCATAAGTCAAGGACTACTCAACTGGTGCAGCACCATTTGCAGAATGGGACTTTTGGCGGGCTCAGCAGCAGAGACAGCCTGGACAATTCCTATTGGCTTTTGAAAGCCAATAGAATTAGACTCTATTCAAGAGAATCTATTCTATTGGCTTTCAAAAGCCAATAGAATAAAAGGGAGTAGCACAGCTAAGGAAAAGGGGAAAAAGAATGGCGGACTGCGTTGAGAACCACTGCATTAGTGAGTAACTGGCCTTGATTCTTGGATTCTGGGGTCAGGACATTTTATAATCTAGAATGATTGCTTATATAATGCAATCCTTGTAGAGCAGGGCTGGGCAGCTAATAAGTCTTGAGTACCCTAAGATATGCCACCCAAATTTGATGACAAAATTTGCCTCCCTCTCCCAATCCCTCAATTAAAATTCCTCCCCAAAGGCCCCAAAATATCAGTCCTGTTCCACCTGGTAACCTCACTGTGTCATCAGAAGGTACCCTATGGCTTTCTATTGGTCATGAAAAAGGTGCTTTTCCTTTACCCACCTCTGCCTCGAAGAGTTTTACCACATTTATAACTATGGCTAGCTTTATTCAGTTTGAAATGTAGCCAGTTAAATAAGGAGAGGAGTGCAGTCTACGGGGCGCAGCTACTAGGATGCATCAAATCCCACTAGCTAGTTCCATAGTTCAACTGGAAAACTGACAGTTTTCCAGCTTATCAACTGGAAAACTGACAGCTCAGGTTCAAGACTCGAGTGCTTTGTGACAGGGTGAGCTTCCATTACTTGCCCCAGCTCCTGCCCACCTAGCAGTTTGAAAGCATGCAAATGCAAGTAGATAAATAGGTACCACTTTGGTGGGAAGGCAATAACATTCCGTGCGCCTTAACCAGTGGTGGGATTCAGCTGGTTCACACTGGTTCAGCAGAACCGATACCTAACTTTTTGTTGAGTTCAGTGAACCGGTTACGATAAATCTGCGAGACATGTCGTTCTGATGATGATGACGACACGAGGCATGTTGTGCCAGTGATGACATCAATGTAATGCGCATCGTGCCGATGATGACGTCAATGCGACGCACATTGTGTCAGTGATGACGTCAATGTGATGCGCATCACGCAGTTGATGACAAATATGTGAACCACGTCACGCCGTTTTTGACGACAAACAGAACCGGTTGTTAAATTATTTTAATTCCAGCACTGGCCTCGGCGTATAGTCATGCTGGCCACATGTCCACAGAAGCATCTTTAAACAACGCTGGCTCCCTTAGCTAAGAAATGGAGATGAGCACCACCCCCAAGGGTGAGACCCAGCTGGGCAGGGGAAACTTTTATCTTGACCTTTAATTTATAGCATCATGTAGCCTAACCCAATCATTTGTTCGTGATATATAGTCAGTTCCTCTTAATAACTTATCCTATTGACTGCATGACCCTGTAAATGGCTACTACTGGACCGGTGGTCCAAGAGGTAATTTTTCTACGGGAATTCTATAGCCAAGTTTCTCCTGGACTTTATTTCATGACAGTCCCAGGCAATTTATGGAATAAATAGATTGACTGTGAATTGAAATGCAAGACCTATGAATTAAAGCCATTTCTATCAACTGAAGTTTCCAGAATCCAGAGAGATCCAGCTTTGATTTGATACATACATTTCAAGAAAACTGTGATCAAATGCTATATTAGTTCAGGGAACATTTCAATTCTTGTTAAATGCTAAATGCCAAGCAATAATGTGCTTGAAGTAATTTCCAGGCATAAGGTGCCTCTTGCTGGTTTATCAGTTGTTGCTGGCTGAAACCTGGAGCTTCCTTGTACTGTCACATCCAATTATTGGCACAGGTGGCATTCATTAACTTGCATGGCCTCCCCATTATGAAAACCAGAAGGCTTTTAACAATCCATATAAATCAGGCCACGAGTAAAAAAAAGGGCACCTGCCTGACCTGGTAACATCACTATGATTGCAGCTTCTGGAAGATATATGTGCATGTATAATTATTGCTTTTATTACCAGGGCAGAACTTGTCACAGACTTGCAGGTTTTATTCATTGGGAGGAAAAATTGGCTTATGAAATATTGTTTGCTTCAGGCTCCAGAGATCAAAATACTGCGGGGGGCGGGGGGGGGGAAATAACCCTACAGAAGCAAAGCTAGCTGTCTCCATTTTGTAATCTTGGTTGCAAACAGCGTTAAACACAAAACTGAATCTGATTGAGGAAGAGACAATAAAATCTGGGAGCTTTATGTCAAAGGTGGATGATTTTTTTAATGCCCCCCCCCCGCTTTTGATAACAGCTTTGGCGGAGGTGTCATTCCTATTAAAAAGACAATTAATTTTCATGTCTGCCATGGCCAGCCGCAACAATGCATGTGGTAAATGCTGAAGAAAATATAGTTGTGAGGTCTGGCCAATATATAAATATGTGTATATTTTTATTGTATTTCTTCTTCTTTTGCCAAAAGGAAATGTCAGTATAGTAAGATTAGTTTTTACTCTATTTCTCCGAAAGTGCAGCCTGATCATGTCTGCTCAGAAATTAAATGTCCCTGACTATGTTCAGTGGGGCCTCGTCCCAGATAAGTATAATTAAAATTGGTGCCAGATGATCCTAATCCAAACTGAAGGGGTACAGACAATAGTAAGCTGGCTTGCAAAATAGTTTCTAGTTTAGAAACTGAACTTTGAAGAGATGTGATTGTAAAGCTGAGCTTTGCACTTATAGCATTTGGGTCAGGAGTGCACAAACTGATAGGTGCAGTCCTTGCCATTAGTAGGACGTTGGCAGGGATATGACTGAGGCTGGAAACCTAGCCTATGTCTTCTCCGTCTTACTCAAAAAGGAGTCATAAAAGCCTCAGTTGACCAAAGCCAGGCAGGTGGTGGAGATCAGCACCTCTGGGCTAATCTTGTGAAAATCGTAGCATATGGAAGACTGTAGATTGGAACGTAGGCTAGTGTTAAAGAGATAAAAAAGAAAATGAATTAGCATTCTTTCTTAAAGGGAAGAATGAAACACAGATGGATGGTGTAGCAACGTAGCAAGAAATTAGACCTATGTTATACAAGATACACAAGTAATTTGTATGTCTTCGTAGAATGCTTATAAAAGAGATGTGAATTCTGGCAGTGGGTAATAGGTACATATGATAGGTTGTGCGAAGTAAATGCTTGTTGAAAGGTTTGAAAATGGTTGTGTGCAAGAGTACGGTTGCGACCATTTTGCAGTATGGAATTGAGAGCTGAATCTGTCAAGAGAAACTAAAAAGTAAGCTGAATGTAGTAGAAAGTAAATACTTAACTAGGGTCTGTAGTGAAGAAGAAGGATCAAGAATGGATCAATGGATACATATGAAGTAGATTAAAAACCAAATTGAGTGACCAATACAATGAAGTTCTTTGAATGATCTAATCATACAAAATGAAGGAATGAGAATCACATTGCAAGTAAGTCGTGCAGGCTAGCTGACCTTGGGCCAGTCTCTCTCAGTCAACTGACCTCACAGGGTTGTTATTACAGGTAATCCTCAACTTACAACAGTTCATTTAGTGACCATTCAAAATTACAATGGCACTGAAAAAGTGACTTATGACTGTTTTTCACACTTATAACTGTTGTAACATCTCCATGGTTAGGTGATCAAAATTCAGATGCTTGGAAATTTGACTCATATTTGTGACAGTTGTAGCGTCCCGGGGTCACATGGTCACCTTTTGTGACCTTCCGACAAGCAAAGTTCATAGAGAAGCCACATTCACTTAACAGCTTCATTAACTTAATAACTGTGGTGATTCACTTAACAACTGTGGCAAGAGAGGTTGTAAAATGGGGGCAAAACTCATCTAACAATTGTCTCGCTTAACAAACAGAAATTTTGGGCTCAATTGTGATCATAATTTGAGGACTACTGGTATGGAGAAAATAGGCGAACGAAGGAGTATTAGATATGTTTGCTGCCCTGAATCATTTATAAAACTAAAGAGGGAATAAAATAAAAACCCAGGGCTTTTTTTGTCATAGAATGCCCAGAACAGAGTTCCGGCACCTTTTTTGGATGGAACCTTGTAGGGTAGGCAAGGTGGGTTGTATGACGTCTGAGTTCCGGCATCTTTATTTTTTTTAACAAAAAAAGCACTGTAAAAACCTAATAAATAAAACAAATGAAGTACAGATAAATTTGAGAGGAAAGGAAAGACCAAGAAATTTGTGGTTGCATGAATTTAATGAGGACTTCAAAAAGAAAGTGTTTTTTTTTTAAAGAAAAACCAAAACACAAAAGGCACTGCATTAAGCAGAATATTCAACTGGTGTAAATATGTTTGCCAAGGGCAGAAATGGTATGGAGGAATATAGTAAATATGATCAATGTTATTTTGTTTTAATTTATTTTAAATATTTGCCACTAAAGTGCACCTAATGGGGATGTATTTTCTATGGTAAGGTATTTTTCTTCAAAATCTCTGCATCAAAATGTAGCATTTGTGTCAATTCTGCGTAGATGTTGCCGTGCCACTCCATGGCCCCACTCATGGGAGTGGAAGGAACTCAGAACTTGGGGACAGCATTTCCTCTAAGATCCCTTCCAGTGCTACCCACAGAGCTAAATCTTAACTTGATCAAAAGACTAAATCGGAAACAGAAATATTAAAAACAAAATGATGGTTGGGGTCAGAATACATCTATGGACCTCACTTCACTAACTTGGAGCTAGCCATTATTCAGCAAAGGAATTACAAAAACAATTTCACAATGAAAACAAGCTGCACTGACTTGTAGTATGTGGTATAGGATTGATTAGGCAAGTGACAAAGTAAGGCCAGGTACTGTGATGAAGTATTATTCTTAAGAGCAGTTTTGTACTGGCCCTGGAAAAATGCCAATAAAATAGTGGTGGAAAGGATCGAAACTAGCAGCATATTTGAAGTTCCTTGTGTCATGGAGAAAAGAAAATAACCAGGTCAATCTGCAGAAGTTTACAGAAAAGTGATGTTTTTTACTCTGAATTATGGCAAGTCCAACAGGCCTTATTGTTCTGGATGCCAATATGACCAAAGAAGATACAGCCTTTGTTCTGTTCTTTGCGTTGATAAAGCATTGAAACGAGGCAGGAGTAACAACATATGCTTCTTTATTTAAGCTTCAACAGAACAACACAAAATGGCGCTGATCCCTTTTATACCTTTTGCAGGGAACAGCGTCAGCCAATAAATGCAATGTATTTTCCCTCTCTGTGCATGCTCAATAGGCTGGAGACAGCCTGTCTGGCCCGGGCAGGTCACATGGTCTGCCCAGGTCTCACTGCAGCTTCCTGCACCTGCTCTGTCAATCACAGGCCCAGGACACAACACCCTTCATTATTACTGAGGAGAAAGCAAAGGAGGTCTTCTGAAAGCAACTACCTCTGACAAATAACATCACAGAAACCCTGGGAGAACACAGGTAGAAATCCCTTCTTTTGACATTCGCAGGGCTGAAGAGGCCTAATGGGAAGAAATATGTAAAGTTTGGAAAGATGACCAGAGGTTGCAAGGAAAGGGGGAGAAAAAGGTAGTCAGGTGGCAATGCTGCAAATTCGATACCTAAATAAATATGATGGTTTGTACTTTTTAAAGAATTGTTTTAAAATTGTAAAGCTATTTTGGCAGAGATTTACTAGCTCTCCCTCCAACTGCAGAGCAGGACACGGACTCAAATGTAATGGAGTGTATAGAAGACTAAAATAGTCCAAAGTACACACTCTGCCAGAGAGAAGTTTCTTGAAGAGCATGGATCTGAAAGCTCAGAAAGCTAACCTCTGGGCCCAGTGACCAACCCAGATTGGATCCTGCAACTTTCTCCTGGGACATGTATATTTGCCTTGATTTGTGTAGAGACTCTCTCTTCCAATGTATTCTGAACATGATGAAATATGTGCTGTTCCCCCCTCACACACATACATAACTGTGATTTAGTGGGTTTATTAATATTCCCCCTGCAACTCCCTTCACAAACCCCCCAGAACTGTCCCAATTAATTCCAGCCACAAGCAGACCAATGCTAGTCCACAGAGCAATGGCCAATGAGTCCATAAGGCACTTGAAAGTTTCCCAATCAAAATAAACCCACCAGACAAAATTAAATCTACAGTACAAGAGGTTCATGAAGCAGGAAAAGTCTAGAGTTCACAAGGCATGATCCAAGTCAAGGCATGGTGTCAATCCAAAACAAGGCAAGAATCACAATGATCAGAAAACACACAGCTAGGAAATGAACACGTTGTTCCCACCATTGCTTCCACCTGTCTGCTGTGCTAAATAGCTAGCTTCTGGTGCAGCCCATCAAGAAGAGCAAGGCTTTTTCCTAACGAATAATCTGGCTGACCTTCTCTGCTCTTGCCTTTTCTCTGGCCTATGTGTTCTTGGATCAGGTGCAGAAGGCAGTTCCTCTTCCTCATCATTGACTGGCTGCATCTGCATGCTATCCCCACCTGAAGACTCAGGACTGTTCTGCTACATCTGTGCTTCTGCCAAATCTCTCTCAGATGGCTGCTTGGAGCCATTCACCAACTCTCCTCCAGATGTGACTGGAACTGGTTCATCTTCCTTCGAGCTGGAGAGCTATCTGGGGAGGCGTCCAGGGGAGTCATCACAAATAGCAAAGGAGATGTTGCAAATGTTCAGAATCTTCTCATCATAAAACATTTTCAATTACTTCTGTACCCAACGGAATATTTATTTTTGGATAATATTAGGGAGACTGTGTCATTGGAACTCCAGGAAAAGATAATATAAAGTATTATTAAAATTATATATGTATGCAATATAAAATTACATAAATTTTTATATAAACTATAATAATATGTGGGAAAAGGAAAGACTGTTTGGTATTATATGTCATTCTGCTTACTCCACTGGTGAGTCATTCTTTATGTGTGCTTAAAGGAACATTTAACAGAAAGAATACGAAAGTGAGCCTGTGGTCACAGTTTAAAACCAAAACATAGATTTAGCCAATTTGATCAGGCATTCTATATTGGCCACAGTACCTTTGAAAGAGAAGTAGCTGCGTTTGAATTGCAGAATACTTTGTTCATTTGCAAAATAATGAATTCCTCCATGCTCAGTTCTTTGATCATTTATCTGTCTGCATTAGAGGTAGGCAGATCTCAGGGGCTCCTCGACAATATCAGAATGTAAAGAGCAAAATGAAATTGCTTTCATAATATGATTACTATGGGTAAGAGTTGTCAGTCAGCTTACACAGGGAGAACAGGCAGATTACAAAATTCAGGCAGAATTTTTGGTACAAGAAGTTGATAGTGCAATACTGTTCTTTGCTGGCAAGTTAAAGGTTAAACCGTTATGTGCAGAATATTTCCAAAAAACCAGTTTGGAGAAACAATTACACATAAGCTTAATGTTGATTAACTCTAGAAGCTTCTCAGTTTCAGGGTTCTGTAATGTTTGTCTGTTTGTTTTTTTGCAAATTAAAATTCCTGTTTGCATAGCCCTGGTTTGCTGTGCTCAAGACATGCATATACTATTTGTTGAAAGAAATAGACGGCAGGCAAGCCATGCAGCCATTAACAGTTTGTCTCAGAAGGTTTCATCTCTGAAGAGGCTGGTCTTGACTGATTTCCTGAAGATGAGAAGTATGAATGCCATCCTATATCTCAGGAGGCATCCAATATTCATAGGGTTGGAACAGCAACGGAGAAAGGCTGCTATTGAAGCATTGTTCCCTTTATCTCTTGACTGAGGGCAGTGGTGGGATTCAGCTGGTTCACACCACTTCGGCAGAACCGGTACTACTTTTTGTTGCCTAGGCCCAGAATGGACTTCCAGAAGCGGCATCCACACAGAGAACCGGTTGTTCACATATTTGAATTCCACCACTGGCTGAGGGTACTCAGTGTCTTTTCTGTACAGATCATTCACTTTGAAGGACAGAATCCTGAAAATTACCCATACCAAAGCTCTATAGAGAGTTATGGGTTATGGCCAGAGTTTGTACTGAATTCAGAACGTATTGGAAGCGCGTGCAGCACCAAAGAATAGACATTTGAATTGGCTCATTCAAATCAGCATGGCGGTTGCTGCAGTTTGCATCAACTGCAGTTTCTGAGTAGACTTGAAGGCCAGCTCTATTAAGAATCCAATCAAGAGGTAGTGAAAAAAGGAAAGAAGGACCAATTGTCATACAAGCTCTAAATAAATGATAGCACCATGGCCATAGAATCCACCTACTGCTCCAAGGACAGATAGGTATCCAGGTCCATAACAGGACCACCCATAATTGTAATGAGAAAAAAAATATTATTCAGAAATGAAGAAAAACCAGTAGATTATAGCAAGAAAGATGAAAAAAATGCTTATCTTTTATTCAATAAACCAGTTCTTTATATAGTTGAGAATGTATATTTCATTGATGTGGTTCGGTCATTTCAACCAGCATACAATCTATCTATCTATTTTATTTATTTCAAGGTTTACAAGTCTGAGGAGACTTCATCGGCCTCAGCATCAGGCTCAGACCCAAATTGGGGACAACAATTGCTCATCAAGTTTTTTGGGAGAAACAGGGATAGGCTACATGGTGCCTTTGGGTAGACCGGATATTTATGTATTTAATTGGTATGGAATTTCATTGGAATCTATGCCCCCCCTTGTCCAGAATAGAGGACAAAGGTAGGCAGGAATTGTGTGGAACATTTTTGGTCAAAATTGGGAGCAATCTAACCAGTTTGTTTAATTAACTGTTCCTATAAAGACCAAGCAAACTTTTTTTCCTCTCGGTTTTGAAGACAGGAATAACATCTGCCCTTCTCCAGTCCTCTGGAGTAAGATATCCTCTGTGATTTCTCACAGAGAAATCAACAAGTCTCCTCAGTTCAGATACCGTAACTCTGGGCAGCATTCAACATATACAAATCATCATCATCATTATCATCATCATCATTATCATCATCATCATCAAAAAACAAACAGCTGATTTAAATACAAAGGCTAAAATGTAAAGTGACAACCAAGCACAAAATAAAACAAACCTCAGAGGGGGGGATTTCCATTCAACCTACCCCTTAAGCCTGGGGGAACAGCCAAGTCTTAAGGACTTACTAAAGGCAAGGAGAATTGGGGCCTCTGATATATTGGATGGGGAGGGGAGAGAGAGAGATTGTTCCAGAGAGCAAAGGCAACCATAGAAGGTCCCATAAAATGACAAAACTTAAAAGAAGCAACTTGGAGCATGGAGCATACTGCAAAGAAAATGCTGGATAATGTCTGCAAGGAAGAAATGGTGAAATGTCAACATGGCTACCATGGTCTTTTCTTTTAGGTTTATATCTCAACAAAATTTTCTTACTAAAACAATCGATAGGCCAGGTGATGCAATATTATTAAATATTTACAATTATTGTAGTAGCAATAAACATTGTAAAAAACAGGGAAAAAACCAATAGAAGGGAATATCTGTAGCTCAGGATCCAACTATGGAGTCCTTGCGTCTCTCTGAGCTTGGTTGTTTGCTTGCAGACATTTCATTATCCATCTAGGTCAGGGGTGTCAAACTCGCAATGTCACATGACATGTCGCAAGGTATCGTGACTTTTTTTCCATTGCCGGCAATGGAGTGGGCGCAGTTTCACTATGATGCATCTGGCCCACGGGTCAGCAGTTTGACACTCTGATGATAGGTGATGCACTGATGATATTACCTAATCAGGTAATGAAATATTTGCAAGCAAACAACCAAGGTTAACGAGCACTAAGGACACTACGTTTCAATGTCTAATATTCAGCTTTGTCTCCTGGAATGGTGCAGATGTGTTCAGGTTGAAAAAAAACCTAGAAGAACCATAAGTCTCCTAAAGAATTACTTATTGGTACAGTACCTGTGTAATGTACTACCTAGCAAAAGTCTTTGGTGTTCCAGAAACAAGGATTAATATAGCAGGCACTACAAAATATTTTTTACACTATCCCGTTTGCAACAGCTGCTCTGAAAAAAAACACACACACACACACAGGAAAACCAAATTAATTCTCCCATGGAAGAATTAGTGAACTGTTTGAATAACTATATCAAGAACTGGCTATTTATGGGCAACTGGCAAATAAAATTTTGAAAAAGTAGTTGGAACTATTAGAGCCAGAGTTTGCAACACAGAGATACTGAGTCTTAATTATCTTGAAGCTAATTATTTGCTTCGAAGAAAGCACAGGGAAATATGTGTTTTATTTCTGAGGCTGTTGATGTTTGGGAAGAATTATTTTGGTACATGATGCATTGATTTGATCTGTACCATGCTTATCTGTGCCAGTTACCTTCACTAGAGATTTAATGTAAATATTGATCAATATCAACATGGAGGACAAGCCAGAACCCTGCGGGCATCCAGGTATCATTCAACAACATATTTGGGAGGGATTGAAAGCACTGAAAAATGGTGCCCCAAGGCTCATTTCTGCTGAACAGTCCAGAAGATGATCATGCTTGATGATATCAGAGACTGCTGAAAGGTCAGAAGAATTAACAGGCATTGACAAAATTATATTTTAGACACTTAATGACATATTGAATGGATGATGTCTCTGGCTCATTTCATTGCCAATATTCTCAATTCCAGGGTCAATCCTTAACTGCTGAACAAGAGGAATTAGTTATGATAAGGTCATCCAGCCATCATCCTTCTTTAATGCCATTAATAGTAAGTTTCAGGACAAAGTGGAATTGGTTCATGTGATAAATGTTTACTGATGACATTTTAAGGCCATACAACTAAGCAGCTGGAAGTTGCCTAAACATTTACTCACAAACTGCAGAAGTTCTAATTCAGCTTTTACCAGCACTAGCATCTTCTGCTGATGTAGAATTAATGTTTTCTTGGTACCAAGATAATCTATTGTTCAATAAAGATTGATCTTAAAAAAATAATTTTGTGATTTGGTATGTAATTTTGAAAACTGAAATTAATTTTGAGTCCCAAAGAATATGTATTCAGATATATTGAATGACAAGCATGTATTGTTTCTGTTTGGTTTTCCTAACCAGTGAATACATTGCGATTTAAATCAGTTTGATCTCAGTCAAAGCACTCCTGGCTTTAAGTAAAATCTAGATAAATTTGCTCTGTAGTTTTGATAATGTTCCCTGCTATATTCTAGCAAAGTCAAATTTAACAATACTGCAGCAAACAATAGATGAATGAACTCATGTTGACTGTCCCATGTAATGTCCATAATGAACAAAAGGATGAAACCTCAGTGAAACCAATTTCATGAATGAAGGCAAATATATGTGTCCCAAGAACTCATGCTGGCACCCATCCTCAGGGAACTTCTCTCTCACCAGAATGTATCTGTCACACATTTTGGTGAGAAAGAAGTTCCCTGAGGATGGACGCCAGCACAAGCGCAAAAGCTCGGAAGACTAAACCTCTAGTCCTGGTGACTGACTCAGATTAGATCCTGCAATCAATTGCACTGCAAAAAACCCCCCAAAAAGACAGATCAAAATTATTTTCCTTTTCTTCAGTGTCTATTGAAAAATCAACCTTATGAACGAATTGCTGCCTTATATGAATCACTGCCTCATATTTATTATGCAATGCAAAAATGAGATATGGAGAATATCTCTCTGAAAGCCAAATGGCATTTTCTATAACATGCAGGTAGGCATTTATAAATCTGCCTTTTCATTCTTTCCAGATCAAGGTCATTTAAAAAAAAGAAATTAGGTTGATTTGAGCCTGGGACTCTATGTCTGTCTATTGGCAGGATAACTCTCGCAAAACATAATGGATTGGGACCAAATCAGATGTGCCAGGAGAAGCTGGCAATCTGTAGGGCAGTGATGGTGAAACTTTTAGAGTCCGAGTGCCCCAAAACTGCCCCCACCCCTTGCCCTGTCCCCACCCCGATCACCCGCAGAGCCACCCACCATCTCCACGGTCTGCTGCAGCACATTGCCTAGGCAGCCCAGCAGCACGCCGCAGCAGCATCTGTGCATGATGGGGAATGACGGCGGAGTCTTGTCCCCGCTGCCTGGCTGCCATGTCCTTGGTTGTGCTGCTCTGTGCAGGCCATGCCCAGGAGCAGTTCTCCTCCAAAGGGAGCTGCTGGTGAGGGGGGGCATGTGGGAAGGTGGGGCTGAGGTGACGGCACGCATGGCCACAGAGAGGGCTCTGAGTGCCCCCTTGGGCACGCATGCCATAGGTTTGTCATCGTAGGTGTTGAGTCCTTCGCGGAAAGGCAAGACACGAGAAGCAGTTGTAGTTCTCAGTTTTCTTTATTCTGTGTTCAGCTTACAAGTAGATGGCTTCAGCAGCTCCCCAAACCTCCCTGCTTCTTATATAGGCATTTCCCGGGTCAATGCGATACTTTTCCCGCGCCAGCACCCGCGCATGCGCACGGCGCTGGCGACAGCCTGTCTGGTCCCGGGCAGCTTTGCACCTGCCCGGGACTGCCTGCAAACGCCCCGAGCCGTTTGCAAGGCTCGGGACATAACACCCCTTTCCCCCGGGCTAAAACTACTACCAACATATAATCATTTATTTTATGCAGTGTTCTGCTTCCCAGTGCTCCTATCGTTACCTGGCTTTTGTTTAGCCAGCAATGTTATGTAATCTTCTAAGTATTTAGGAGATTTCCTTGCTCTCTGTGACCTTCTCAGTTCTGGGTTTCTGACAGGTGTTCCCTGACTGAGGGGTGACAAGAGCCTGTTCCCCTTATCATGCCTTGGTGCCTTCCAAGGACTTTGCCCCAATGCCTGGCCTGCTTGCTTGCCCACCGGGCTCGTCAGGCCAGGGCTCCTGTCACTTTGTGACCTGGTTGACCCGCCTAGCTGTAGGCCCTCGGGCCCCTTGAAGTGATAGCCACTGCTGGGCGTTTCTGCAGATCCTCCTAAGTCCAACCAAGACCTGTCAGAGGCTGTCCATCCCTTAAGTCCCGTTCTGTATCCGGGCTTGTGTGGGATTCTGTACCTTCCCAAAATTCAGTTACTTCCTGATTTGGGCTAGAGGTGTTGTAGTCGGGACTTGGTTCCTCGACCACCTCCCTGTATGTTTGACCCCCTGTAGGATTTGGGGTAAGGTCAGGCCAACTCTGGGGATTGTGTGCCAGCTCTCTTGCGGGGAATGATTTGTTGGGATGCTCCCGGGTATCCTCCGTGACTGGAGTGCTGTGTGATGTGTGTGGAAAGTGAGTATGCCCCCGGGGTGACTCCCTGGCTGGAGTAGGCGTGAGTGCCTGTTGTGTGGGTAAGCTCCATGAATTCCTGTTCGGAGCACTTGCGGAAGCTTGAAATGGGCCGTCAGTGGCTCCATCAGTGGAGATGGGCAGCAGCTCGTGCCCTTCCCTTTGCTCCAAAGGGTCCCCCTCCCCCCTGGAAAAGACCCAGGAGTCTCAGCTGGAAGATGCCGCCTAGGGCGGAGTTGGTCGATGTGCCTGCGCAGGACACGACCGTTGTCCAGGGCTACCTCGTAGGATAGAGGACCCGTGACCCTGGAAACAGAAGCGGGGACCCATGTATGACCAGGCCCGTAATTGCGAGTCCAGACCGGGGCACCCTCAAGTAGTTGTCTAGGTGCCCTAGGATGTGAGGTAGATGAAGGCAATCTGTCCGGATGCAACCGGTCAAGTTTAGTAGTAAGTTGACGCCCCCAACGAAGTTCAGCTGGGCTTCTCCCTGTAGAAGTGGACGGTGTGGTGCGATAAGAAAGGAGAAAGTCAGCCAACCTGTGATGCCAGTCCCCGTAGGTGAGTCTTTTCAAGGCGTCCTTTGTGATGCGCACCATACGTTCAGCCATACCGTTGGTGGACGGGTGGAAGGGTGCAGACGTGGCATGACGAATCATGTTAGCCTGTAAGAAAGCTTGGAATTCGGAGGAAGTGAATTGAGGGCCGTTGTCAGACACAATGACATCTGGAAGCCCGTGTGCAGCAAAAATCCCCCTCAGTACCTGAATAGTCTTTGCAGTGGTGGTGGATGAGACAGGTACAACCTCAAGCCATTTTGAATGGCTGTCAACAAGGACCAAGAAGAACTGGCCCTGAAAGGGCCCAGCGTAGTCAATGTGCACCCTAGACCATGGGGACTGTGTTTCCTCCCATCTATGCACGGAGCTTGGGGCATCTCTGGGCGAGATCGTTGGCACAGGTGGCATGCATGCACCTTAGCCTCAATATCTTTATCTAAACCAGGCCACCACAAGTGGCTGCGCGCAAGAGCCTTCATACGAACAATGCCAGGATGACCCTCGTGGAGGGATTCTAAGACCCTAGTCCTCATTGAGGTGGGAATGACAACTCTGTTTCCCCAAAGCAGACAACCCTGAGAAATGGACAAGCTCGTTCCTTTTGGACCAGAAACTCTGAAACTCAGGACTAGGGCAGTGCTCAGGCCAACCAGACAAAACCCAGGAACGGACACGTGAAAGTGTGTGATCTGTACCTGTTTCAGCGGCAACATCCCTGGCACTAAGAGGGAGCTCGGGCAAGGCTTGGATTGATAGAATGTTGACAGCTGGCGCAGGGTCAGCTTCTACTACTGGCAGGGGCAAGTACTGAGGCCATCAGCATGGCCCATTTCTTTCCCAGGCTTGTGGAGTAAAGAAAAATCATATGCAGACAAAAAAATAGACCACCTAAGCATTCTAGGGGAAATGATTTGGGGAGTCTGCTTACATGTGGTAAACAGTCCCAGCAGAGGCTTATGGTCAGTGAAGACCGTGAAATGCCTGCCATATAGAAAATCATGGAATTTTTTAATTCCAGCAACAACAGCCAGAGCCTCCCTGTCTATCTGAGCGTAGTTGCGCTCAGCAGAAGACAATGTTCTGGAGTAATATGCAACAGGAACCTGAGTTCCATCAGACCTGAGGTGGCTCAGGACAGCTCCTACCCGTAAGGGGACGCATCACAAGCGATGCACACAGGAAGGGACTCGTTGAAATGTGCAAGTACACTGTTAGAAGTGAGCAAGGCCTTGACTTTGTTAAAACAAGCCTCATGTGTTTGTGACCACTGCCACACTGCTTGCTTGTCTAGTAGCCTGTGAAGAGGCTCAGCTACACTGGCTTTATGTGGAAGGAAGGAATTGTAGAAATTCAGGAGGCCCAGGAAGGCCTGAAGTTTGGCCTTAGACTTTGGCCTAGGTGCTTCTAAAATAGCAGTTAGTTTGGATTCAGCAGGGTGAAGCCCAGCAGCATCAATTTTGAACCCCAGAAATTCAGTAGAAGGCACCCCAATCTTGCATTTGTCTTTTTTGAGCTTGAGGCCTGTTTTCCTGAATCTTAACAGAACATCCCTTAGCCTTTCAGCTAGAATGTGTGTGGAGTCTCCTGCAATTAAGACATCATCAAAGTAGGGGCAAACCCTCGGTATGCCCCGTAATGTGTTTTCCATTACGCTTTGGAAAATCCCAGGAGCGACATTCACTCCAAACTGTAGCCTTTTTACCTTAAAGGCTCCTCTGTGGGTCACAATAGTCTGAGCTATAGCAGCAGCATCATCAACAGGCAGCTGTTGATATGCTTGAGCTAGGTCAAGCTTTGCCAAAACACGCCCCCCCTTGAGAGAGGCCAGGATGTGACTGACCACAGGAACAGGATAGGCATGTTGCTGCAATGCCTTATTGAGTGTGCATTTGTAATCAGCACAAATGCGAATGTCCCCATTTGCCTTTAGAGGCGTGACAATGGGGGTCTCCCAAGGACTGGAATCAACAGGTTCTAGAATTCCCTGTTGGATCAGTTTGTCTAACTCAGTGTCAATTTTACTCTTTAAAGCAAAAGGGACCCTTCTTTCTTTAATTCTAATGGGAGTGACAGTGGGGTCTAGCTTTAAGGACACAGGGGGTCCTTTGAATGTGCCCAGCTGGGGGCTGAAAACATCTGCAAATTCTTTGCAGACTTCCTGTAGGTCGAGTGTTTGTAAGCTGTTGAGTCCTGTGACATGTATCCCCAGGGCCTCAAACCAATCGAGTCCTATGAGACTCGTTCGTTCACCCCTACTACTAATAAGTCTAGTGGACCTTCAAAATTCTTGTATTGCACGTTAAGGGTGGCCTCCCCCTTAACACACACTCTTGAATTTTGAAAATCTGTTAACACAATGTCAGAAGGCCTTAACTTGGCCTGAGTTCCACTACCGGAACAAATCTTCCTAAATGTATGCAAGGAGATGATTGAAAGGGCATACCCTGTGTCTAGTTCCATAGTTAATGGAACCCCTTGTAGCTTCACCTTGAGTGACAGCTTTTTCTTAATGGGCTTGTGTGTGCCTGTCCTGAGGATGCTCCTTCGCGAAGCGCAAAAACCTACCCTATTCTGGCTGGGGACCCTGGTACCTTTCAGGCGCAGTTCTTCCTGAGGTTGTACCTTTCGTCGGCCCAGACACACAGCTGCAATGTGTCCTTGTTTGCCACATGCCCGGCAGGTAGCGTAGCGGAACTTGCAGTCGGTTCTCCTGTGGCGACCTCCACAGCCGATGCACTTGAGTGGAGCTGAAGAGCTTCCCTTCTGATTTCCTTCCGTCGTGGGGTGGAGATGGTCGACTTCCTCGTCCGGATCCTCCTCGGAGTTTCCTTGGACATCTTCCTGGTGCACGGATGCAACTTCTGGACTGTTTCTGATCGGCCGCATGTTCTTGACGGCGCCACCTGCTCCTTCTTCTGCGGTGTCTTCTCTTAAGGCATCTTGGAAGGACAATTCTTCTTTAGCGAAAAGCCTCTGTTGTAGATCTCGATGCCTTAACCCGCACACGAATCGGTCCCTCAGTCGTTCTTCGAGGTCCTTGAATTCGCAGTGCTTGGCGGCCTTCCTTAATGCAGCGATGTACTCTTTGGTCGACTCACCGGATCGTTGATCCCTCTGCTCGAAGGTGTGGCGCCATGCGATGATGGACATCTTGGGCTGGAAGTGCTCCTTCAGTAGCTTCTTTAGATCTGCGTAGCTGACAGACTCCACTGGAACAGGTGCTGCAAGGTTTTCTGCGATTTCGAAGGCGTCTTGACCGCAAACACAAAGCAAGGTGGCAGCCTTCAAGCTCTCTTCCCTCACTTGGTTTGCCTTGAAGTAGTTCTCCACCCTGGCTACGTAGGACTCCCACCGCTCTGGATGTGAGACGTCGAACTCCGAAAGCCTTCCAACCTTTGCCATCTTCAGGAGATGGGTCTATCAGCCAGCCTACCCCCGAATGCGCACTGGATTGGCGAGTAGCTGCCGAGTCAATGCTGTTCCGCCGCTCAGGACTCACTTGGGTAAGCTTACACTTCTTCCTTTCCAGGCGATGTAAGGCATCCCACCTTCGTCGCCAGTGTTGAGTCCTTCGCGGAAAGGCAAGACACGAGTAGCAGTTGTAGTTCTCAGTTTTCTTTATTCTGTGTTCAGCTTACAAGTAGATGGCTTCAGCAGCTCCCAAAACCTCCCTGCTTCTTATATAGGCATTTCCCGGGTCAATGCGATACTTTTCCCGTGCCAGCACCCGCGCATGCGCACGGCGCTGGCGACAGCCTGCAAACGCCCCGAGCTTTGCACCTGCCCGGGACTGCCTGCAAACGCCCCGAGCCGTTTGCAAGGCTCGGGACATAACAGTAGGGTCTTAAATAGACTAGATCTGACCTGGGCTATAGAGGTTTCAAAAAAAAAAAAAAATCTCTGATGCATTCCTGGGGAAGAGGCCACTAGCCTCTGTCTCCTCTCTCTTCATCACACGACCCAGAGCTGAGCAGATGGAACTGCCTTATGCCTTCCACTGCACAGATATGGACAAAACACCCAATTATAACACAAGGAGAGAACAGAAATATGCACATGGAAAAGCACCTGTTCTGATTAAACATGTACACATGCATGCAGCATGTTACTTTTGTACTCAGAAGATGGATCCAGGACATGAGTTTGTTATCTATTTTGGGGTGAAAAAACAAAAAAAAAACTTCTGCTCTAAAAATGAGATGATGACGCATTATGTTGCTGTAAGGTCCAGATTTAACAATTTAATTAATTGCATATAGCTATTTATATTTGCCATATGGATCTTTTCTTCTTTTTTCATTTACTTCATTTAACTATTATGATTTATATGTCTTTTAATTAACCTTTAATGCTGCACTTTAATTATCTATGCCTCTTATATAAACTTTATATATAGTTTTTGTCTTTAAATACTATACCTTTATACCACCCAGAGTCCCTCTGAGTGGGAGATAGGTAGTTTCTAAATTTGATAAATAAATAAATAAATAATGATAATAAATTATCATTATATGACATATACTTTTTTTGCATTTCATTATTTTCACTGAAAATAAATCCCCACCCCCAGAGTTGATGAGAGTCAGGCAGCATATATATTTAATAACAATAACAACAACAATAATAATAATTTTAGAAATATAAACTTTGTTTCACAGTGGGAAATAACAACATTCTATGGCCTTGATGGTAAATATTTTGGAATGAATCCCAGAAACGATACTCTGCCTAATTTCTCCAATTTCTTTAAAAGTTACCACAAGGGGGGCTGGGGGCAAAATCTTGATCAGAGCTGCAGTGTAAGAAGGGAACAATGCTAACAGAACTCACTTTGGAATTTCACACTTGGCTTTGGTCATATAAATTTCTACTCTTAAAAAAAATGAACATTACATGAAATGCATCGTTTGGACTCTACCATTTATAGTTCTTAACTGCACAATTTAATGCTCCCAATAATGAATTCTGTCACCAGGAAAAATGATATAACATAGAAAACTAGGAAAACCAAGAAAATGAATTGTGAATGTTTCATAGAGTCAATGTGTTCTTGTATGCTACATTAAATCATAATTTATATGCTATACTTCATCTGAAAAGACTCCCAAAGCAATTCACGAAGGTAAAAAATAAAATAAAATTTAAGCAGGACAGCCACTAGAGGATGTGAAATATTTGGGCAGCATTATAACAACCTTCTAAAACAATAAAAAGCAAGCCTCCGAACTCCATGCTAAAAAGTCAAAATCTAGTTACACGAAAGCAGAATAGAACACTTCACATAATTCTATGTGAAGAATTATGGCATTATGAAGTTTCCCATGGAACATGATTCTGATTACAGAATTCATCTCGGTCGTCCGTAGGAGCCAAAACTGAAACTCTGACAGCTATCTTCTGCCCCAAAGCAGTGAATAAAATCCCCTTACACGAAAGTCATTTATGATCTGAAAAGAGAAGTTGTGACAAAATAGTGCTGGGTACTACTTGTAATATATAGAAAAAAAGTTGACAATATATCAAAAAAAAAGTAGTCTGTGTATTTTTAAAAACCTTCTCAACATTACATAGCCATACAGTCCTGAGAAAGAACTTATAGTTAGCAGAAAAATGTCCCTATCAGTGAGGAAGGCTAGAGAACATCATAATGTAAATCTTGCATATCATATCCTGAAGAAGCCATGGTTGGATCCAACAGAGTGAACAATTTTGCCTCCAACCTTACCTAAAAACTTTGAGAAGATAGTTGGTCTCCTACTCCAGAGGACCATGAAAGAAATGGATCACATAGACCTCTTTCAGCTGGAATCAGGCAATGACATAGTATCTACACTGAATTGATCACACAAAATTTATGATAAGACTGGGAATGGGGGATTGTGTGCATTGTGTGGCAATCTTTGATTTCTCCTTCAATTTCATTTACCATACTATATATCTGGACCAATTCAAAGAGTTGGGAGTAAGAGGCATATTGTTATGGGGGTTCTCCTTCCTCCAGGGCCAGTTCCAGTTGGGGGAGGAAGTGCCTTCTATCGTCTCCCTGCTCATTTCACATCTACACAAAACCTTGGTGAGATCATTTGTTGCCACAAGATGAAATATCACCAGTACACTGAGGTCAACCCTGTGGAGTACATAAGAAAATAAGGACTATTTGTTGAGATAAGGTATAGTAACATAATCTTTAGTTGCTTTCTTGGTATATGGTGCTCAGAGTCATGATCACACATGTTAGGCAGCTGTATAATTTTAAATTAATATAATGTATTGCACAATTCAGTTGCAGAGATATTCTTCACATTCCAATGAAGGAGAATATTTGTAGCTCCGGGTAGAAATGAGGGGTCCTTGGTGCTCTCTGAGCTTGCTTGTTTTCTTGCAGACATTTTATTATCCTAACTAGGTAACATCATCAGTGTTAGTCTTCACATTCCATTTCAGGAATGTCAGTGCCTAATATGCGTCAAGGCAACATGCATACATTTAGAAAGTGCACGTCACTTTGCACATACTCTGTTGTGTCCTGAGCCTTGTGCGCAAGGCGCGAAAACAGCCAGCTTTTTATTGACTGACACTGTCTGGGTTCAGGACTCTATAAAAGGCCTGTGTGCCTTTTGGTTCTTGCTTGGTTGTAAGGAGAAGATCAATAAAGAGATTACTTGTTCATCAAGTGTTTTCGTCAATTGCCTAAGAACCGAATACATAAAATACTCTAAACCCTGTAACTGCAGGATAGCTCTGCTAAAATATACATGTAAGTAGAGACATGGCTTATTTTAGTTCAAAGGCAGGTATCCATCAAGTAACATGGTACACATAAGCCTATTGAATTGTGGCTTCCTATAATCTTCTAAATATATTACCTTCCTTATGAGAACAAGCTATATTGCAAAATGGATTTCAAGATCTATTTCCCCTCTATAAAACTTCATATGTTGAATACTGTAAATGGCTGTTTCCCCAGGAGCAAAACAGAATAAGTAGCCAAAATACAGCAATAGCTTGTTGTTCAACATGAATAGCTAGGCACTAGTGTCAGAAGTATTATCCATTCAAACAACAGCTGTCAGTATACAGAAGTTTTGAAGCTACTTCTCTGCTCTTTGTCCAAATTTCAATCGTTTACTAGAATTATCAGTTAGTTTTCTTGGAATACACCAAGCAGTATCTTCACAAGAGCACATATAAATATACCAGGTAAATATAAAATTGAACAGATAATATTTTTCTCCAACAATGGGATTATAGATATTCTACTGCTGTTTCAGAGGGTGCAAAGTTCCTCTGTGGCTTTCTTTCTTCAATAATCTGTAACCATGTTCTATAAATATAATGATACAACATTAGCACAAGCTAACAAGTGGCAAACGTAAGAGGATTAACATTGGTGTTGAAAAAAGTTGCACAAAACCTAAGCCAGAAACTCCTTGAGGATAATTCTTTACTAAGGTAATGGAAAGCATTGAAAATGTGTTTTGCCGTGCATGGGAATCCAAACAAAGTTTCTCACTTTGAATTATTAAAGCAGCTTCACAACATTGTGAAGTTTCCCTGCTTGGCTTGAACGCTTTTTCAAACCATTTCTTCAGATATACACAGCAGTGACTCTGCTTTGCTAGTAGACCCAGAGGAAGTCAAAAGCAGATTCGTCGCTGTTGAAAAACCCATGCAAAGTTTTTCAAAAGATATGGCTGCTGTAATGATTCAAAGAAAAATACTTCATTTACAATAGACTCCCGTGCATTGAAGAAACCTCTTGCCAATACTTTGCGTAGCATGTTTTTCTTTTCTAAATAAACATAAAAACATGTGCCATCAATGATCCAAGAGAAATGTGGTACAATAGAAATATGAAAGAATTCTGACATGCATAACGGCAGTTCTTAATTAGACAATGAAATCACAGCTGAAGCAGAATCTCCATTCCAGTGTTCTCACATCATACTGTGTTTGTATCAGCTGAAAGGAAGGTTGGCATTAAAAAAAAACTGGCAATGCACACCTACACACAATTTCACATGATCAAATATATGAGATATAATAGATATGGCAGAAAAGTTTCACAATCCAGAGGATTCTAAGGTGGACGCTTCTTTGTACTATCCTTATCCAATGGCAGCTTCATTGCCAGTTCTTATTACTGCTAGTTCTTATTCCTGGTTTCATCTCATGGAAGAGAAATATGGATGCTTAAAAAAAGAGAAGAGAGAAGAGAGAAGGGAGAGGAGAGGAGAGGAGAGAAGAGAGGAGAGGAGAGGAGGAGAGGAGAAGAGAAGAGAAATGGAACACTCCCATTTTCTCCCTTCTTTCCTTTTCCATTAGACTTTTGTCAGCCATATACTGGTCCAAAGAGAATAGGAGACTGGGTTTTGTGCCATGGACTGATTTCCAGAATGTACTTGGTCTTCTTTTATTTTCCTCAAAAAAAAAAAAAAAAAAAAAGGAGACAAGTGCAGAAGTCAAGCAGACAGGGAAGACAGAGATTTCTGTGCCAATAGTAATTTACACCTCAGCTGCTCATTCGTTATTCACAGTTTCTTCTGGAGATGTCTCTGGGTTATCTTGGCAAAGGCAAAGTATGCCAGACTGCAATTTCTTTTGGAGACCTTTCTCTTCTGTTCCTTAACATGGAAAAATAAATGTACTGTGCATGGTGCCAAATGTACACAGATAAAGGTCCATTCTACCTTTTTTAACCAATAATTTTATTAAAATTTATAAATGCAAACATAAACAACCAAATACAAACTAAGAAAAGTATAAAAAAGAAAGGAAAGGAAAGAAAAAGTAGAAAGAGACCCGAAAATAAGAAAAACAGAACAGAAAAGTAAAGTTATATAATAGATGATCCCCTCCACCTCCAAACAAGTCTAAACAATTTGGATAACTTAACATCTCTAATATTTCAATTAAAAAGATATTTTTTCCCACAGCTCATCCTTTATTAATAGTCAAATTACAAGAACACGTCATGCAATCTTAATTGGCAAAAGTCTATTAACAGCTACTAAAAATATCTATATGTTTTAATTTTAATTCAAAAAATCAATTTTATAATCCAAATTTATCCTTTTCTTAAAGCAGAAGAAATCTCACCCCACTTATAAACAATTCTTTAAAGTCTCATTATACAATTCTAGTCAAAAAGAAACCTCACTAACAGCTACCAGAAACTGTAACATACTGTATGTTTATATCCAACAGATTCATTTTATTTAGCCTGGTTTAGGCAAGGTGAATAGTCCCTCCAGCCCCCAACTTCTCAAACCTGATGGAGAATGGGGTTTTTTTGTTTTGTTTTTTGTGATCTCTTTGCAGAGAGAATCCGTATGGAGTTAAACATGGGCAATCTTTATCTTCTTCTTAATCCAGAAAGGAGTTCATCATCTCCTATTTTGGTCACGTTCATTGGCTCTGTAAAAAAAACAGATTCATGCTCAGCCCACCAGGCTGCCCCATAAGCCACAAAGGATAATTATATTTTGATTGTATTTTCAGATCATGCTTTTACCTATACCCACACACCAACTAGGGCTCCAAGCCAGGTGGAACTATAATGTGAAATGGAAGAGAGATGCAGTGAGTTCTCTACTAGCATCTTTCAGCTGTTGCTTGGATGCTCTGGATATATTTTTTTTTTTTTGCTGTATAATTTGCCAATAAATTGGATATAAGCAGAGAGTGCTTAAATTAGCAGTGGAGAAAAGCCTCATGGAGAAGTTTTGTTATCAGAAGCAAACATAATAAGTGGAAATATACACCAAGTATATAGTCTCAAAAGCTGATATGAAGTTAAGATCACTACACCATGAGATATTATGTATGATTAAATTATATCTTATAATCAGAACTGGCTGCAATTTTTTTAAAAAAATATTCCAGTTTTGATGAGGCAATGATTTAAATTGCTAGAAGCATACTGTGCAAGTCAGCATATCAAAAGTCAATACAAAAGAAATTTTGCAGCCACATAATTTCACTCTAATATATTATTCCTATCTCAAGGAAAGGCAATCTGAATCCAATTTAAGTGACTAGTTTCAGATATGTATAGTCTAATGTAGGTTCATCTGGGTAGAATGATATCTTCTGAATAGTGGTAAGCAAATTGTAAGCTGTAGAGGTATTTTATTAATGTTAGAACTCTTGATATCCATCCATCAGTGGCTCAGACAGGCAGACGTATACTAGGGGTTAGAGAAGCAGGTACTTCTGATGACATACAGTCAGTGGTGGGATTCAGCCAGTTCGCACCACTTCAGCAGAACCGGTAGCTAATTTTTTGTTGCCCGGGCCCAGAATGGACTTCCGGAAGTGGCATCCACACAGAGAACCGGTTGTTCACGTATTTGAATCCCACCATTACATAAAGTACATTGAGGAGGAAGGGTTTTGTTTTAAGATTATATTCTGATAGTGGAGTAAGATAACCTTCTTAATAATTACGAGATATTGCAGACAGAGGCTTCCCATTGTGAGCAATTTCAGTATATCATTGTGCCAATGGCAATGGGGGTCTGGATGGGGAAAATGCTGTTTAAGGCGGCAAACCCCACTTCAGAAATAGTAATGTGTATTTGTTTTGCTCAGTAAGCTACCACAAAGAAGAAGAAAAATCATCAAGATTTATGTTAAGCAACAGTGTTTAGTGCACAGCAAAAGTCTATAAAATGTGGAAAAGTCCAACTCAACTATTAATAAATCTGTTGTGAAAGGCATACACAGACTGGTGAGAGAGTCTGGAACAAGGCAGTGGCAAAGGAGAATATCAAAGACCGGAAGACAAAAACTACAGATGGCAGAGCAAACTCCAGACTTTTAATGTCCACAGCTAGAGTGAATCTTCATAGATGCTTCAGTAGATGGGAGAAAGTCTAGTAATGTGTGTGCCACAGATTCAATTTCATTGTCTGAGCGCACATAAAGTTGCTATCTATCTATCTATCTATCTATCTATCTATCTATCTATCTATCTATCTATCTATGCCCTTCAATATGGACATTAAGCATATGATTAAAAATTCTAGGTATAACAAAATATAAGCTTGCACTAAAAGAGATACAAAGTTTTTAATCTATTTTTTGGGGACATCAAGAGCCAACTCTCCCTGGTTAAATTCTATCAAGGCTTTATTGGGGTCCATTGAGCATACAGTAAAGGGCAGGAGTGGGAGAAGAGCCTGCAGTAAAACAAATCCAAATTTGTGGGGTCCTTGGTGCTCTCTGAGCTTGGTTGTTTTTCAGATATTTCATTACCCAACTAGGTTACATCAACAGTGGAAGAAGGAAGTGGGGTTTGCTCTCTATTTATAGTCTAGTGGCTTGCCCTGTCAGTGTTGGTGGGAGTGTTCTTGATTAGGCTGTTGTTTAGTGTTTGTTTGTCTGACCAAGCTCAGAGAGCACCAAGAACCTCACAGTTCAACCCTGATCTACAAACCTTCCCTTCTATTGAAATCCAAATCTGTATGCTTTTTTAAGGATGAGATGTTCCAAACAT
This sequence comes from Crotalus tigris, assembly GCF_016545835.1. Classification (NCBI taxonomy): domain Eukaryota; kingdom Metazoa; phylum Chordata; class Lepidosauria; order Squamata; family Viperidae; genus Crotalus; species Crotalus tigris. The sequence goes on from NW_024097447.1 coordinate 90,645, forward strand.
GGAAGCTGGGCCAGGGAATCAGCCCAGAATATTTCTTTAGGCTGGAATTTCAATTACCAAAGTCTCAGGCAAGCCTCAAGAAAGACAACCCAAGTTCCAAAGAAAAGACTATGTTCATGACTGAAGGAGGAAGATGGAGAATGGCCTTCAAAAGTTGGACTGAATTACTCCCAAAATAGAAGTGTCCTGTTTGCACAGAGTTGTGCATCACGTAGCAGAAAATTTAAGAACTTCACTTGGAGTGATTTGATTGCTGCAGGCATAGCTATTGCTTTTGTGGCTTGCAAATTTGATAATCTCATTACAAGCTTGACTTGAAAAGGTGATTCCAAAAGGAAGATGGTTAGAAATGAATATGTAAATATTTAAAGCTCTTGACTTGCTCAATAAGTTTGTCAGTGATTTGCCAATTATTGGAAAGGTTTAAGTATAAAGTGGAACATTTCTTTTAGCATTATTCATCTCTGGGTTTTCCCTAGAACAAAAGGATGCTACTGCTCCTAAATACAGAGGACAACTTGAGATATGAATGAAGTGGTGATATTATCTGCACAGAGTAAAATATGTTTGACCTAGTGGATGAGGTAAGGGCTGAATTTCACATTTTTTTTATTTTAATGACTCTGTAACCCCTTGCATCAGGATGGAGTTAGGGCAACTGAATGGAGCTGAGCGTTTGCTGGCCGGATGCCCTTCCTGATGCCTACACAGAATTCACAGCAGACAATTACAGGTAGTCCTTGACCTATGACCATAATTGAGCTCAAAATGTTTGTTGCTAAGTGAAAACATTTGTTAAGTGAATTTTGCCCCATTTTACAACTTTTCCCCATTGACTTTGCTTGTAAGAAGGTTGCAAAAGTTGATCACACGGCCCCGGGTCACAGCAACCATCATGAACATGAGCCAAGCTTATGTTTGACTTTTGATCATGTGACTTTGGGGATGTTGCAGTGGTTGTAAGTGTGAAAAACAGTTATAAGTCACTTTTTTCAATGCTATTGTAACTTTGAACGGTCACTAAATGAACTGTTGTAAGTCGAGGATTACCTGTACTCATTGTACCCAAAGAGAAAAATATCTGCCTCTGCAGGATTGAACTCATAGCCTCCTGATTGTGAAGTGAGAGCTCCACCTCTAGGCCACTGCGCTGCCCGGATGAAATTCACTTTTACAAGGGGCAAAACAATATTGTTAAATATAAAAACACTGAACTGTACATTAAGGATGCCAGAATGCATCCCTTGGAGATGGGAATGGAGTAGTTCATTTCCCACTTGTTTGACACGTGATTTTCATAAAGGGGTTCTCATGCAGCTGCATTGCCAGTCTAAGAAAGTGACAATCAATGGAAGAAGCAGCTAACTGTCACCACAGACTTGCCAAGTTAAAAAAAAAAAAATCTGCCTTGACATCAATAAATGGTATAAAGACAGCTTCCTGGGACATGTGACTATTTCTCAGCCAGATGGTGTAAGACTGTACGTTGATCAAGGATCTAACAACCTGATCTGAAATCAGCTTCTTCTCCCATCAGCATATCCTTCTGGATCATCCAATCAGCAAGTTTATTACAAAGATGTTCTGCGTGAACCTTGTTAATTGTACATAACAGGCTAATTGGGTGCTCATTAACCAGATTACTCTCGGTTGTTGTTTTTTTAAGGGAAAAAGCATGATAGAATGACTCTACCATTAGGTAGCAATAGATGGTTCCTGACTGTAAATTGGGGAGCTAGTAGAGAGCCCCACCAATCAGGAATTATTTTTAAGAATTCTGGGGGAAATAAGTGTCAATTCCTGACATGTTACTGTTCTCCATTTGGGAGTCTGTAAGAATTTGTGAATTTAAAAGTAGCAGCCATGTAGGCAAGAGAAAACCAAGGCTCTCTCTGTTGACAGAATTATGTAAGGGTGGCTCCAAGCTCTTGCCAGACTTGAATTATGAAAACTAGCTCTAGAAGCTGTACGGGATCCAGACCACCAAAGCAGGCTCTGATTTTTTTTGTTTAAACCTTGTTGGAGCCTTTCCTGGTGGCTAAGACATAACTTTGCTTTTTTCCTCAGGAGAGACTCAGGAGTATTCTTTTCATTAAGGTTCCTCAGGAATGTTGATTGTTAAAGAACCTCATGGATTTGTAGGTGAAAATTATCCCAGCACTTGCTGAGATGAATTCCTTGTCAAACCAGAGTTTGGAGGCTCATTATTTCACATGGGGGTGGAACTGGACTTTAAATATGCTTGAGTTAATAACTTGGTAGAAAATATTTAGGATTATCTGTGCATCTTTTTCAGCATTCCTAAATGTTTTAAATGAGCCGCTTTGCAGGGAATTTATGAATCAGATCACACCTGGTTGAGGAATTCTGGAAGTTGAAATCTACTCTCCTTAGATCAGTGTTTCTCAACTTTGACAATTTTAAGGCATGTGGACTTCAACTCCCAGAATTCTGGGAGTTGAAGTCCACATGCCTTAAAATTGTCAAGGTTGAGAAACACTGCCTTAGATTAACCACCAAGGTTGAGAAACATTGATGACTGAGAAATCCACAATCATACTATGTTCATTGTCTCCTGATGTCTGAACAGATCCCCAAACAACCAATTGCAATCTATAAGTAATATAAATAAATATTTTTAAAAGCATTGTATATTTTCATTATTTGGTATATTTAAATGTTGTCCACAATTTCATAGTGATAAAAATGAAATTTTATTTTTTCATTTTTATTATGGTGTAATCATACAGATACATGCAAATCCTGAAGCGATAATGTTAATAAAGAGTTTTGCACATCTGAGGGAGATGGGCAGTTAAGAAATATGAAATATAAGTAAGTAAGAAAGTAAGTAAGTAAATAAATAAGTAAGTAAGTAAGTAAGTAAGTAAGTAAGTAAGTAAGTAAATGACAGCATGAGTGACACACATAAAAATGGGCAGAGTTTTGATTGTACCATCATGGCTACCATCTTGACTTTCTTTTACTGTTCCTTGCAGACATCCTTGAGTGATACTGAACACAGAACACCATGTCAGAGTTTGAGAAACAAATAAAAGACTATTCATTTATTTATTTGATTTCTATAGCCTCCCATTTCAAGCAAGTGACTGTGGGCGGTAAACAATCATAAAACAATAAAGCACAAATTAAATAAATATGGCAGAAAAAATGATCATGGATATCAAAATAGTCAGGACACAGGGCTATATTATCATAAATTATAAATAAAAATATATTGCCATTTGCAGATGTGTCATTATCCAAGTTAGGTTACATCATCAGTGCTTTCTGCAAGAAAACAACCAACCTAGAAAGCACCAAGGACCCCTGATTTCAACCATGAGCTACAAAAATTTTCTTTAAATATATTTGTTGTCAATGATTATCACACATAAATAAACTGGTTAGTATGAAAATCAAGCCTCTCAATATTTAATTTCCAAAATCCAAATGTTTAAGCTGAACTTGCATTAGGAGCCCTGGTGGTGCAATGGTTAGAATGCACTATTGTAAGCAAACTCTGCCCACAGCTACCAGTTCAATCCTGACCGGCTCAAGGTTGACTCAACCTTCATCCTTCCAAAGTCAGTAAAATGAGGACCCAGATTTTTGGGGGCCATAGGCTAACATTTGTAAACAGCTCAGAGAATGCTAGGAGTTAGAGGCGGCAGCAGCGTGCTCCAGGAGTGAAAAGGAGCGAGGCCCCTTTAAGGAAAAGGTGGAAGAGACAGGATCAGAAAAAGAAAAGGAGGCGAGGTTGTCGTGCAGGAATACAAGCTAATTTGAGGGCTAATCCACATGGAGCTCTGCTTCCATCTGTCCTGTTTGCCATTGTTTGCTCCCTAGAGATTAAATGGATGCTCTGAAACGTGAGCTGGCCACGAACAAGGAGTGTATATCAGAGAGTTATATGAAATGAAATTTCATTTTAATGTATGCCGATTGATGTACATTCAAGGGAACAATAAAGTTGTTGTTGTTATTATTATTATGCATATGAAACTTTATATAAGTCTATGTGCTATTACTATTGCTATTACAGCATCAAACATTATCTAAATTACCAAACAGATAATGTGTGAACTCACTCTTTAAGAAGACATATATATCCATGAAGTTATCCCTACAACTTTTTCTTTGACAAAGTTGTTTTTTTTATTCTTTTATTCCAGTGTGTGATGATTATGGGGTAAAACAATAACAGATAAAATAGAATTTGGGATAAATTTCTCAAGACGTAATTTGGAAGGAAGCTGTTGCAGAGGAAAAAAGTATTAATGGGAGTTCAAGTTTAATCTCGGTGGTTTGATCTCTTGTTCCATTTTACGTAAGACATTTCTAACAGCTATTGCAAGGATTTTCAAAGGCTTTGAGTTGCTGGACTACATGGCTCAGTTATTGCAATAAGAAAATTGGGATGTATGAAATGTCACAGTGAAATTAAATTATGACGCAGGCCACATATTAATAAAAGCTTAAAAGAGAAATATTTTCAGTGGACAGAATGATCGCAAAGAGGTAGGAAGAGAGGAATCCAAGACCAAACAAGGTCTGGTCAAGCTTTGGACCCTACGGTCTTTAGGATTGCTACATGTTTCTAACTTGCTAACAGTGTGGGAGGGAGAGAAGGGAGAACTTGGAATCCATAGGTGTCCTTATCAGTATGACAGCTGGAGCTTTTGAAGAGTTATTTTGGCAAACTAAAGCAGGGGTCTTCAAACTTGGTCCTTTTATGACTTGTGGACTTTAGCTCCCAAAATTCCTCAGCGTCCTGGCTGAGGAATTCTGGGAGTTGAAGTCCACATCATGGACTTTGAAGACACCTGAACTAAAGTTTCTTGTCACAATAATTACTAAATGATGTATTGGATAATGTGACCCAAACCTGTCAGAGAGGGGAGGGAAAGTTCCATCTTTTGATTAACTGCTTCCCGCCCTTTCCTTAGAGATAGCTTTCCTTTAACCCTGCCGGTTTGTATTTGCTCAATAAAGTATACATTTGAGAACGCAATGACTCTGGTGTTCTGCTTTGGTTGAAAGGTCCATCTCAAGTTCTGCCAGTGACTGCGGGAAAAACTCATCAACCAATCCCAGAAGACCGTATCTCCTTCTTCATCCTGGAAGGCATGTCCAGAAATAGAAAGCCTTTGGTTCTCCAGCAGCTCCCAAATGTCCTTGGGACCATCCCTGACATGCCAGATTTCTGCTTACAACTCAGACAAGCCATGATATAAGAGTGACAAGGAGATAGAGGTCCCAGCAACATTGAAACAGAGGTTCCAGCAAATACTTTTTTTTTTTTTTTTGCTTCTGGGTCTTTCTCTAGTTAGAAAAAGAGGATTTATGCTTTCTTTTGGTCCTCCTTGGGGCCACATGCTTGCTGCTGAAAAGAGGCTGACATGAAAGAAGCATAATTTATTTATTTATGAGACTTATATACCGCTTTTAAGTGCAAGCGCACTCTAAGCGGTGTACACCAGTAAGCAATGTATATATATATATATATTTTACATTGCCCCCAACAATCTGGGTCCTCATTTTACCTACCCCGGAAGGATGGAAGGCTGAGTCAACCTTGAGCCGGTGAGATTTGAACCGCTGACCTGCTGAACATAGTCAGCTAAAGTGGCCTGCAGTACTGCACTCTAACTGCTGCGCCACCTCGGCTCATAGAGTGCAGTACTGCACTCTAACTGCTGTGCCACCTCGGCTTTCCCACATTACAAATCCACAAGTCCAGGGATTCCTTAAAAGAAGAAGCACATTCTTTGCATCTTCAGCAAAGTTGTCCTAAAAGAGAAAGAATAATTTAATTCATGACAACACTTATCTAAGCAAATACACAGAGGAGAAATAATTCATGCTGAGACTATAGTAATCACTGGGGCATCTCACAGAACAGAGAATAATATGTTGCAAAGAATGAAACACCCCTGAGTAGTTTTGATGAAAACTGTCTGAAAATAGGGATCCCCTGGTTAATATTAATGATTTAGAAATCAGTACCATTAAGGCATAGAAAGTAGCAATGGACAGTGGAAGACCATCATTCACCAAATGGTATATATATTTAGATATTGCAGTAAGTGCTTTGGATTAAGCAAACAATCTTTAAATATGCATTACAGTCACCAGTATTCCCAAAGGAGGGAAATTATAACTGCTTATTTTATCAGTTTAATAATTTAAATCCATGCATTCTAAAATCTATCCATTGCTCAGCTGATATAAAAGTAATATTAGTTGACTGATAAAAATATCTCCCAAGCGAATTTCAGACTGACCATGTGTTAATTCTGCTACAGTTATGGAAAGACTGGCACATAAGTAGCTAATAAAGTCTGTCTTGAGAGCCAGTTGGGAGTAGTAAGCTACCTTACTTTCAGTTTCCAGAGGAGGTCCAGAAATTGAGTTTGAGGACTAGTAAATGCTTTCTTTTAGTAGGGGCAATCTGCTAATTGCCTCAAATGAGGTAATGGAACTTCACTCAGCTATTCTCAGTCCAGCTACTTCTGGGCAATGTCTGTCCAGTCTGCAATCATCCCAGTTTGAGAAAGATTTAGGAGAAGATGACTGGACTCAGTTGGAGAAGATATCTGGATTCTCTAGTTGAAATTTGGGCTTCAGGATGGGATAGAAATTACATTGATAGTTCTTATGGATGACTTGGGATGGAACTGGAATAGGGAAAGTATTGCTCTGAACTTGCTGGACCTCTTAGTAGTGTTTGATACCACGAACTGTGGTATCATTATGGACCACATATGGGGAGAAGGGCACTGTATTGCACTGACTCTGTTATTCTTTCTATGATCACATGTATTCACCCCATCAAATCCAAATGGAATGGTACAGGATTGGCTGCCACAAGCAAAGGGTTGGACTAAAAGACCTCCAAGATCCCTTCCAACCCTATTATTCTATGTTTCTATCTTCTATGTTTTAAGTTGTGGGTGTTCCATAACTGGAAAATTTTAAGAAGAGACTAGACAGCCATTTATCTGACATGGTATTGGCTTTCCTGCTTGAGCAGGTGGTTGGACTAGAAGACCTCCAAGGTCCCTTCCAACTCTGTTATTCTGTTATCATCTTCTGCTGGATTTTGGGCACAAAGGCTGTCCAACATAGTCCTAGTGGACAATCACTTAAATATGAGCCAGCGGTGTGCTGCAGCTGCCAAAAAAGCTAACACGGTGCTGGGCTGCATTAACAGAGGGATAGAATCAAGATCACGTGAAGTGTTAATACCACTTTACAATGCCTTGGTAAGGCCACACTTGGAATACTGCATCCAGTTTTGGTCACCACGATGTAAAAAAGATGCTGAGACTCTAGAAAGAGTACAGAAAAGAGCAACAAAGATGATTAGGGGACCGGCGCTTAAAAACATATAAGGAAAACAGCTGCTGGAATTTGGGTATGTCTAGTTTAACGAAGAGAAGAACGAGGGGGGACATGATAGCAGTGTTCCATATCTCAGGGGCTGCCCCAAAGAAGAGGGAGTCAAGCTTTTTCTAAGGCGCCTGAAGGCAGGACGAGACGCAACGGATGGAAACTAATCAAGGAGAGAAGCAACCTAGAACTAAGGAGAAACTTCCTGACAGTTAGAACAATGAACCAGTGGAACAACCTGCCTCCAGAAGCGGTGAATGCTCCAACACTGGAAGTTTTTAAGAAGAGACTGGACAGCCATTTGTCTGAAATGGTGTAGGGTTCCTGCCTGAGCAGGGGTTTCGACTTGATGACCTCCAAGGTCCCTTCCAACTTTTTTATTATTATTATTATTATTATTATTATTATTATTATTATTATTATTATTATTATTATTATAGTGTTGGTTGTTGCTGTTGCTATTTTTTAGGCTGGTTCTGGTCTTGTTGTTTTATGATTTTGTGGTGATGATTGTGAATTGTCCCACAGTGGTATGATCTAGGCAGCGAGTAAATTTTACAAAATAAATGCATAGATTGGAGAGCAGTCTGTTTGTGAATTCTGAATTTTTTTTCCTCTCAGAAAGTGCCCTGAGCCATTTCTGAAATTCTCTTGACTGCTTTTACAAAATTTCTGCTTAGTGCCAGCTTGCTCTAGTGAAATTTGCTCTGTTCAGGCTGTTATTATTCCCTTCAGCTGTTTCTGCTAACTGCCACAGTTCCAACAGGCTCTTAGACATGAGAAATACTATAGTATGAGCTTTTAATATGCTGAGCAGAGTCACCAATGCTGTTTCAGTGAAATAAGCATACAGAATAATTTGCAGAAGCAAGAACTGAGAGGAACAGGATAGATGAACTTTTGTTTTGAAGGTTATTAAATTAAGAAACGATTTGTCTCTTCTCCCACATATTTATACCTTGGTAACAGATGAACCCATATTATTAAGCATTCTGAAATTAACTTTATGGCTGTAACCCATAGTGAGAGTCATGTTCAATCTTTAATTATTCTGGGACCAGCCCTCTCAGAAATCAGATCAGGATGAAAAACTGGCAGAGCTAGAATATTTTTTAAAAGCATTCAACGTTTTAAATTCAACTACGTCAAGGATCAACTAATTGCTTACTTCCTCAGCTTTAATTAGTCTGATTTTCTAGGCACGCTTCTTTAGAATGGGTCAGTCAGAATGGAGCTCATTTTGAAAGCCTAAATGCTTTCTATATGTTTTTGTGATTTGGGGTAAAGGAAATATCTAGGTCAGACATGTCAAACATGATGTTGCGCAACGTATCAGGACGGTTTTGTCTTTGCTGGCAATGGGGTGGGCGCGGCTTCCGGATGATGCGTCCGGCCCACAGGCTGGCAGTTTGACACCCCTGATAGGTATACCTTTACACAACCTGAATTAAAGTTCTCTTGAACAGTACACATCTTGAACCTGTGATTTCCATTCATTTTATACTTCCCATGACTTTTAATGAGTTCAGTCATGATGGAGCTTCTGACAGACTAGACTAGCAATTTCTAGCAAGCTCCATCTGATTGAATCTTTTGTTTGGATTCTCACTTTTTTTTTTTTTTTTTTTTTTTTTTTTTTTATTAAAATTTTTATAAATTTTAAAAAAAAAAAAACAAGAACAATACAGAACAAAAAACAACATATACAAAAGAAAAAAAAATTAAACAATACATATGAAAAAAACCCCCACCCCACACCCCTCCCAAAAACCCTCCCTTCCCCCCCCCTGAGCTTCCCAGAGCAGAATATAGGCTTAAGAAATAATAATAATAAAAAAAAAATTAAATTAAAAACTTTATGTTTATATATATAAAAAAGATATCTATAATATATATAAAAATAAAACTTATGAAAAAGCTATATGATATTTTTGTATACCCAATCTAAATTGTATAAATTTTATCCATTTGTCCCAGATAGCACAAAACTTCTCTTGCGTTTGTTGCTTTAAGAAAGCCGAAATCTTTGCCATTTCCGCCAAATAAGCTACTTTAAAAAACCATTCCTGCAATGTAGGCAAAGATTCCTTCTTCCAATATTGTCCAATTAACAGCCTCGCGGCTGTGATCAAGTTTAACTTCAATACAACCTCCTTTGTATCACAATCTGTAACAATACCTAACAAAAATAATTGCGGAGTAAATTTTACCCTCCTTCTAAAAATTCTCTGGATATTCCACCATATTTTGATCCAAAATGCTTTTATCTCTCTACATGACCACCAAATATGATAATAGGAAGCCTCATTATAACCACATCTCCAACATTTAGGTTGCACGTCAGGGTACATGTAAGACATTTTTTGTGGATCAAGGTGCCATCTATAAAACATTTTATAAAAATTCTCCCTTAGATTCTGTGCTTGAGTAAATTTGACATTTCTCACCCAAATAGTTTCCCAGGTGTCCAATGAAACTGGCTCACCAAAGTTCTGCGCCCATCTAATCATACACTCTTTAATTAGTTCCGTTTCTGAGTCCAATTCAACTAAAACCCCATAAATTCTCTTAATGTGGGTTTGTCTTTGATCCTTCAGTTGCTTAATAAGATTTTCATCTTCTCTAAGAAAACCCACCTTACAATCCATCTTCCATCTATCTAGTAGTTGCCTATATTGGAACCAAGAATAAGTAACATTTTCTTGTGCTAATTCTTCCCGTGATTTTAATTGCCAGTTTTGTCCATCCCATTTAAGTAACTGTCTGTAAGACACCATATCCATTTTAACCCCTCTTTTTATTCCTTCTATCGCATGCCAAGGTATAGCCCATAATGGTCCTTTAAAATCACTTTTATAATATTTTCTCCAAATCCTAAGTAAAGAAATTCTTAAAATATGAGATTTAAAAGCCCAATCTATTTTTTTATTAAATATTAAATAGGCATGCCACCCATAAAGTAAATCCCATCCCTCTAGATAAAGTATCTCAGATTTTGTCAAATTTACCCAGTCACTAATTAATGTTAAAACCACCGCATCATAATATAATTTCAAATTTGGTACCTGGAGTCCACCCCTCTCACGGAAGTCTTGCATAATTTTGAACTTAACCCTTGGTTTTTTCCCTGCCCAAATAAATTTATTGAGACCCTTCTGCCACTCCTTTAAATTAATCTCATTTTTCAAAATTGGTAACATTTGAAACAAAAAAAGAAACTTGGGTAGAATATTCATTTTTATCCCTGCAATTCTTCCCATGAGGGATAATTGCAGCTTTTCCCAATTCTTCAAGTCTTTCTGTACCCCGACCCACAACCTTTCATAATTATTTTTAAATAGTGTTGCATTAGAAACAGACAGCATCACCCCCAAATATTTTACCTTATTAACAATCTCAAAACCCGTCGAGTTAACCAAAATCTGCTTCTCCTGACTCGACAAATTTTTAGGTAAAATTTTAGTCTTATTTACATTAATCTTAAAACCCGAGACCAAACCATAATGGTGAATCAACTGTAATAAGTTTACTACAGAATAATCAGGTTTGGGGATCTAATTCTACCAGACAAGCTGGCAGGTTTTGTTTGACATATATAACAACTCCCCCTTTCTTCCCAGGTGCAGGAGATATAAAATGAGATCCCAAACGAGCATTAACTAAATATTTCTGATCTTTAAGTAGAATATGAGTTTCCTGTAAACAAATAACATCATTGGTATGTTGTTTCAAATAATAAAAGATTTTTTTCCGTTTCTGAGGATAATTCAATCCATTAACATTCCAGGTCAAAAACTTTGCCATCTCCCTTGGCACGCAGCCTGGAGAAGACACCATCAAACTCTGACAGAGCTGCGTGTGTTGCATAACTCTTGGGTCTTGCTCCTCCCACCGGCGGTGATGCACTTCCAGGAGAATTCTCTTTGGGCTCTTTTTTACGTTGCTCTTTCTCTTTACGCTTATAAGCTGCACGAGTCATCCTCTGCTCTTTAGCCTCCGTTTGGCGTTGCTTTGCCACTTCTATCATCCCTGCGGAAACCAAATCTAATGCCTCAGATTGCTGCTCAGGTTCCTTAGCACTCAAAGATTTCCGACCAGATGAAGTTGAGCCTGCACTCAGGACCGAAGTATAGAAATCTCTAGCTTTGTCAACTGTGTTCAATCTGTAACGTGTCCCAGCATGGCTCAAAACGATACCCATCGGAATTTCCCATCTGAATGGCATCGATCTAGCTTTAAGCTCATTGGTTAAAAAAGCAAAGTCTTTCCTACTTCTTAAGATTTTAGATGGGATTTCCTTTAGAATGATGACATCTTGGGCGGCAATCTGAAATCTTTTGTTGTAAAAAGCTTGTATAATCTCATTCCGCAGGGACTTCTTTGTAAAGTAAATCACCACATCTCTGGGCAAATTCTTCTGCTTAGCAATCCAGGAGTTGAGTCTATAAATTTTTTCTACTTCTCTCTGTAATTCTCCTTTATCCATATCCAAAGCCAGCGCCAGATCACTAAGAACCACCTCCATCAAATCTTGATTCATATCTTCCTTAAGGCCTCTAATCCTCAGAGCATACTCCATTTGTCTGTACTGAAACATCAAAATATCTTCTTGTGAGGAGTCCACCTTCCTTTCCACGTCTTGAATTTTGTCATCTAAAGAGTCAACTTTGTCTTCCACTTCCTCAAGCCTTGCATCGAGCTTAACCACCACAGTAGCCAAACCTGAAACAGCTGCCAGTATATCTTGTCGTAATTCATTATTATTTTCTTGCAATTTAGACTTTATCCCCGTTATCTCTTCTTTGAGATCAGATTTAATTTCTGATTTAATCTGTGAAACAAATTGAGTCATTTCCTCTCTCATTTGAACTACAATCTCTCCCATTATGCCTCTAACCTCTTGCACTGAAAGTCCAGGTAGAGGAGGGGAGGGTGGTGGCTGAGCCGGTGGTGCATGTTTAGATTGTTGTTGTAGCTGTGCAGTGGAAGTTATAGGAGAAGAAATAACCTTGGGTACTGAGGAAGGCTGCTGCCTCTTTGAAGCCATTTTAAAAAGCACAATTGTCACTTCCCTTTCCCCTCCAGCCAAAAAGGGAGGAGGAAAAAAAGAAAAAAAGAATTTTTAAAAAGAGACAAACTATAATCATTAAAAGTCCAGAATAGATCCCAAGAATAAGTAATAAAAGAGCAAACAATTCAAAAAAAAAAAAAAAATTTCTAAGCCAAAAGCAAAAGCAAAAGCAAAAAACAATCCTTAAAAAGGGAAAGTAAAACAAAAGAGAAAGGAAAAAAAAACTCCGACACTTTCAAAACGCCATCTTAAGTCCTTTCACTAGTATAACAAAGAAAAGGAGGAAAAATAGTAAAAATCAAAAGATAAAAAAATAAACACCTAAAATATAAGAAAAAGTCCTTTAAACTGCTCCGTCCGTTTAAAAATTACTCACCAAAATGCTGTAAACACGGAGATAGAAGCGGCGGTTTCTTTTGCTTCCAAGGAAGCAAAAACAGCTGGGAGGCGGAGATCAGCAAGAGCTCCGAGGGAACACTCCTTTCACCCCCTCTAGAAATAAATCCAGAGGGGGTTCAGGGGTTCTACCTCTACTCTTGCGTTCTCTATCCCTTCCCTTTGCCCGGGAAGGGATTTCCGAGCCGCGGGCCAGCTGATGCGCGCTGCGCTCCGCGGCTCTGACACTTCCCCAGCTGGACGGCTAAAAGCTAGCCGCCATCGCCGTCGCCTCCCACCGGAAGCTCCAAATTCCATTGAACTTTGTAGTAGTCCATGAAAATATCTTTGAGAGACAGGAGGTGGGAGAAAGAGGAACAGCAGTACAGGCAATGTCTATGGAGATTCTCAGTCACCCAGGCCATGGTTTCCCCAAAGGTGCTTTTTCAAAAGGCAACTGGACTTCCTTGTTTTTGTTTGAAGACATTTTGCTTCTCATCCAAGAAGCTAAAGAACTGATGTTCAGAACTGATTCTTCTGAAGAACAGAACTGAAAAAGCCTCTTAGATGAAAAGCGAAATGTCTTCAAGCAAAAACGAAAGAAAAAGTCCAGTTGGCTTTTGAAAGAAGCACCTTTGAGACATTGTTCCAATAAGAGGCAGCTTAGCCCACATAAAGGAATTGCGGGGCTGATATCAGCCCTTAGAGGACTCGGGTCCTTAGAGGTAGCTCAGACAAGAAACTCCAACACGTGCACCAAAACTATTTTATTGCACAGTTATAGTAACAGAATCTTGCAATTTTGAAAGTATATCTTTCCCTGCTCATCTTTACAGAAACTAGGGAGAGCCTCTTGTGACATGTTTGCCACACTCTCATTCCTTTTGTGGGCTAGGTTGCATCTTAATGACCATTGCCTAGGCCAGGGGTAGGCAACCTCGGCTCTTTTATGACTCATGGACTTCAACTCCCAGAATTCCCGAGTCAGCACAGCACAGCTGACTCGGGAATTCTGGGAGTTGAAGTCCATGAGTCATAAAAGAGCCGAGGTTGCCTACCCCTGGCCTAGGCTGCTGATCCTCTTCTTCCTCCTCCTCCTGCCTCTCAAGGACATTCTCACAGACCATTACAACTTATTAGGGCTGTCTTCTAAGAAAACTCTTATAAAACTACACTGTATTCTTTTTGAATGAATCCCAAACCCCAAAGCAGAAGTAGATAATTTCCAAAGCCCTAAAGTGGAATGGATTTGCCCAGACCAAGTTTATTTTGAACTGGTGCACAGGCAGGACTTCTGTTTTAATCTCTATTATTGGATACTTGGATAACCTCCTGTTTAGAAATGCTATCTCCTTGATAGGGAGGAAAGTAATTATCAATGGGAAATGACTGATAAGCAATGAGAGCCCTCTAACCCACAATCACAGGTTTCAGAGGTGACCCCTTTATTCTGATTTGAACTAATGCATTCAGCAGACTCTCCTAGCTCCTCATATCAAAGGCTGGCTGCTAACTATTTTAAGTAATTTTTCTTATTGTCAAAATGATTGGCTCTTTTTCCAGACAGTCTCCCTTTAACTGCTAGAATTTTCCTCCACTAAAGAGGGCCTAGCAGTAATATTTAATTACATAATCTTTCCTCTTTTCAGTTCAATCATGACTTGGATTTGCCAGTAAATTACAGGCCAGCCGATATTTCATGGCTTGACTCAATTCTTCAGCTTCACTTGTTTAAAGTCTCAGAAAAGTTTGCCTAGATCAGAATCCTGACTGCAGACAAAAATGAAATCTCATACACAAAACTTGATTGATCCAAAACTAGTACAATGTAACTTTAATTTTCTCATGGTTTTATTCTTAGATTTTCATCCTGCATCTATTCCTTTATAACGAACTCAAGGTGGTAAACATATATTGCCGGCAATGGGGAAAAAGTTCCAATACGTTGCACAATGTCACGTGGCGTGGAGTTTGACATGTCTGGTTTACATAATAGCCCCTTTTGGCTGGTGAATAACTAATTTCTACTTCACCCATTACAACCTTTGAACAATTTGTCAAGAACTTGATTCTTTAATAGTGCAGGAAGCTAGAGTGAAGAATTCGACACACTAAGAGTAGCAACTGCATCTGTGTCTTCCTATAAATGAAAATATAAAAGATGTCAAAGCTACCTGGCTTGTTAGTCCATACCTTAGTGGCACAAATACATTGGTGAAAATGGGTAATACAGGTAAATGTAAGTCAGGTCAATTTCCATATCTCCCATAAGGATATTATTAAATTTACCCATCAAAGCCAGAGATGGCAAAACATGAAGAGGAACCATAATATCCCTAAGCTGCCTCAAGGAGATTAGATAATCAATATGACTGAAGTGGGAAAGGCTAAAAATACTCTAGGATAAATGGTACCTGGAAACTTAATCTATTATTGCAAATTGTTTGACAAAAAGTATATTAATTTTTTCTCCAAATCCAATCAATAATAAGGCATTAAAGGAAAATTCATGTGAAGCCAATTTGGCTTCTACAGTTTTGTACCAATTAGGCTGAAAATTGTCAATCAAAATGAGAAATGCTAGGTCCATTGGGAAGATATTTAACTTAAGCCAATAATTAATCAGCCTTGGCCTCAACCTGAATCAGGCCTCTCTAGAATAGTGGTTTCCTCTTTGAAGGAATTACAATTTCTAGAAATTACTAATGGAAGTTGTTAGATAGGCATCAACTGTGAAGTAGTTTTGCCCCAAATTAAATAGCTTTTTTTTTGTCAGATTTTCTTTAGATTTTCTCTGTATCTTTCAATCACAAGGTTTAATTATAATTTGCTAACTATTTTCCCCATTTTTATTGGTTTCTCTGTTTTCTATCTTATTGAATTTATTATGGACTGAAAATAAGTAAGTGAGTATATATTAACAAATTATATTGAAAGAAAAAAGTTAGAGTTGCAGGCAGTCTTTTTTTTCTCCACACCACCTCCCCAAAAACAGTGTAACTCACAAAATCCAGGAGTGATTTTAAAATGTAGCAATCTTGATTCCCTTGTAAAGGCTGTGCAAATTTCATCCCCTTCTGTAGAAAAGCAAAAAAATTATAGTCATTCTTTACCATTCTAGACAATAAAATAAATTAAACTCCATTTTCTTGAACTCTGTGGATCATTTCTAAGGTTCAAATTGAGTCCCCAAAGATAACCTGGTATTTAGTTGATATATAGTATTATTAGAACAGTGATAATTATGTATTTTTATAAGTAGCTAAAGTTCAAATTTTGGATCTGTGTATCATGCTAGCTATTGATAATGATCGGATAGTTATCCTAGGATACAGGCTTAATCCAGATATATTATGTATACTGATGATGAGATAATATATTTTATTTTGTAATATGAAAAGATGATAGTATGAATCTAGTCTAAATATACATTATTCATATGTCTGGACCCTGCCACTGAATACAAATGAAGTATTCTTAATGAACAGGACTATTGGGCAAATTGTTGACCAAGATGCAACTTACATATAGTCACAAATCTGTAAAATTTTATTCTCTAGAACATTGGTGTCAAACTCACCACGTCATGTGACGTGTCACGACGTATTGCAACTCTTTTTGCATTGCCGGCAATGGGGTGGACGTGGCTTCAGTATGATGAAACCAGCCCGCAAGCAGGCAGTTTGACACCCCTGCTCTAGAAGCATCTGTCTTTAAACAAGTGGATGGTAGGGATAAGAAATCAATACTAAATTGCAAATTTTCCAGGCTGTGCATCATCTTCACAAGAGGTGTTTTAGAGTGTGCAATATTTTGAAATATTAAAACAATCACATCTTTTTTCCAGTCTCTCGTGGCTGTTTCAGAAGCAGCTGCAGGAATTTTCCACTGCAAAGTTGTGGGCAAACAGACCCATCTATGATTAACTTCTAAAATAGGAAAAGATACAACTGCTTTAATTATATCAAAAGACATACTTTATATGTACCCATGTCCTTTGAATCACCTCTTCTGAAACATTGCACAGCCTTACTAAAAATAACAGAATTTTTTAAATTTATTCTATGAACTTTCTCAGAAGGTCATTGTAATACAAAACATTCAAGGTTTTTAAACTTGCTAGTTAAAAAAAAAAAGATAAAAGAGTCCCTGCAGATTTTACTCCGTTAGTCGTTGCAGACTATAGGAGGTGGTGCTCATCTCCGGTTCAAGGCTATTGACCCAATGCTGTCCAAGGATATTTCCATAGTCATGTAGCCAGCATGATAATGGAATGCTATTACCTTCCCACCAAAGTGGTACCTATTTATCTACTTGCATTTGTATGCTTTCGAACTGCTAGGCTGGCAGGAACTGGGGTGAGGACAGGAGCTCACCCCATCATGTAGAGCTCAGATCTTAAACCTGGACTGCTGGCTTTCCAGCTGACAAGCCAAGGTTCTTAACCATTGAACCACTGTGTCACCCTCAACTTGCTAGTATTTAAGTGGAAATAAGTGGAAAATGTTCAAAGTGATTGGATTTTTTTAAACATTTTTTTCTAATTTTCTTTTTGAAAAAAATGTATGGATTATTTTCATTCAATAATTAGTTTCTAATTAAATAACCTGGGTAAATATAGTGGAGTGGTTATGTACAGCAAATGTATATCTCTATTTGCAGGAAATGTCTGGTACTCCAATATCAAAGACAACATTCTTGTCAAATGATGGTTAATCTATGCCAATTTGTTAGAGTCCTTCAGAGTATCACCCAACCATGCCCTTTTCAGTATATTCCTTTCTATTATTTCCTCTTAATTTCCTCTTTTTAACATGTAAGCCAAGGTGCCCTAAAGGGGGGGAAATGCACATATATTAGAGAACATTTGCATTAACACATTCGTGTTTCATGGAAATCATGTACAAAGAATGACATCAGAGAAAATTAAAATGATTTCTTTATGAATGTATGTTAACAGTTACATACATTAAGAATATATGTTGTTAATATATGTTGTTCAATAAAAATTGTTTATAAAACCTTGGCAGACCAGAATACCGCCCTGCTAATGAAGCATCTAAAACTTTCAGGATTTATACTGAGCCACACATTTCAACATATAAAATCTCATTTAATAATATCCTCCATCCTTTCTTTATATTTCTTTAATTGGATCATATTGCAAGTAGAAAAAAATGCAAAAGAAACAATGTAATCAGTCAATTTTACCATTACTTTAAACATTCTAGCCTTAGGAAATGATACAAATAAGGTCTCTAATTTCAGACTATAACTCACCATTTACTTATAAGGCAAAGTTGGCATTGCTTATAGTGCTTAATAATGTTAGCACACACGTTTATGAAAGGAATAATTCATCATGCAACCTCTGCACAAATCCTCTACTTCCACATGCTCATTTATATGCAGGTATATTACAGACAAAAGCTAGCAGCACTTTTTTCCCATGGTTTTTACTTATCTTTTAACAAAATCTAATAATTGAAGGAAAGGACACAGATGGTATGTCACGAAGAAGAATTATTTATCATTGATTACTTTTTGAGTTTTTTAAAACCCAGTTTACTCATCCCATATACTGACCAGTGTTTACTGTAGAGCATTTGTTGTTCTAGTTTACAACACTACTCTTTTTTTTAATGTAATGCTATGGGGCAAAATATGACTAAAATTAAGTGCTACCATAAAGATGCTTAATGAGTTTGGTATTTGTGATATACAATGAAAGTATAAGTAATTTGTATTTACTAGTTCATCAGACTGGCTCTTATTCTGAGTTCAAAAATATGTTCCCAATATGCATTTTGAGAGAAATATATGAATTTCTCTACAGATACAGAAAAAAAATATTGATGTATCTGCCTGTTCTTGGGACCAGCAATTTCTGAATTGGTAAAAATTCCTTTTTTCCTTCTACCAGCATCTGACCACTGCTGACAGGGCAGAGCTAACCTGGTGGACGTTTATACCTGTTGAATTCCAATCTGAAGAAGAAACATTGCTTTTTTATGAAAAAATAAAATGAAGTAAACTTATATTCTAAAGTATGTTATTTTCCTGTTCATCCATCATCTTCCAGAATCTAATGATTTCTCCTTCTCTTCTAAAATAATAGTCAGTGTCTTCTGTTTGTTGGGAAAACTTTGTGACTTATCTCAAGCACTTGTCTAAACAGCACCATGTAGTGGGGGCTATTAATTTTTTTTTTTTTTCAGGAAACAAGCAAACAAAAGCTTTTTTTCTTCCAACTTCAAAATGTATATATTCCACACCATGCATGCATCCATGCATACATATATACATCCATGCATTCTTTTATATTCTTTTATTAATATAGAATAAAAACTAGAAGGTAGGACAAGAAGGTAGGAGGGAAACTACTGTAATCACGGAGAAAAGCAACCTAGAACTAAGGAGAAATTTCCAGACAGTTACAACAATTAATCAGTGGAACAACCTGCCTCCAAAAGTTGTGAGTGCTCCAACACTGGAAGTTTTTAAGAAGAGATGGGACAGCCATTTGTCTGAAATGGTATAGAGTTTCCCAGGCCTTTTTTTCTCATAGAACACCCAGAACGGAGTTCCGGCACCTTTTTTGGATGGAACCTTGTAGGGTAGGCAAGGCGGGTTGTATGACATGTGTGAGTTCCGGCACCTTTTTTTTTTTTTTTTAACAAAAGAAGCACTGGGGTTTCCTACCTGAGCAGGAGGTTGGACTAGAAGACCTCCAAGGTTTCTTCCAACTCTTTTATTCTGTTAACTGTTTTCTTAATTTTAATGGTTTCTATTAAGGATTCCACTGTCTTTTTTCTCTTACACAGGCTTTCATTTCTTTACATTTAAATAGCAGGCACATTTTCATTTTTTTTCATTTTTCTCTTGGAAATTTCAAATCAAAGAAAGATTATAGGATTACAAGGTTTTTGATTCCACATATCTTCACACTTTGGGCAATTCTGCATGAGGTGTTGATGCAAATCATGACAAAAACAGACCCAATGACTTTTGATATTAAGCAAACTCTCTAGTCATACAGTAACATTAAGACGAAATTAAATAAAATATCTTGTGAAGTCAATATATATACAGTATATAGGGCTAGCTTATCTGGACTGAAAACAGCCAGATGTTTTCTGGATAGTAATAAAAATTAGACTTTTCTCAGTTGATTGTAATTATTTTGCAGCCTAGATATGATATTACACACAAGTAGAACAGTGAGTTTAATAATAGTCCCAATTAGAAAATTAAGATGACCAGTATGAATGTATTATTAAACTACTGTTGTTGTTGTTGTTAATTGCGAAGTCATGTCCGACCCATCGCGACCCCATGGACAACGTTCCTCCAGGTCTTCCTGTCCTCTACCATCTTCTGGAGTTCATTTAAGCTCACGCCTACTGCTTCAGTGACTCCATCCAGCCACCTCATTCTCTGTCGTCCCGTTCTTCTATTGCCCTCAATCTTTCCCAGCATTAGGCTTTCTCCAGTGAGTCCTTCCTTCTCATTAGGTGGCCAAAGTACTTTGAGTTTCAACTTCAGGATCTGGCCTTCTAAAGAGCAGTCGGGTTGATCTCTTCTAGGACTGACCGGTTTGAACGCCTTGCAGTCCAAGGGACTCGCAGGAGTCTTCTCCAGCACCATAGTTCAAAGGCCTCAATTCTTTGCGCTCAGCCTTTCTTATGGTCCAACTTTCATAGCCATACATTGCAACTGGGAAAACCATGGCCTGGACTATACGCACTTTTGTTGGCAGGGTGATGTCTCTGCTTTTTAGTATGCTGTCTAGATTTGCCATAGCTTTCCTCCCAGGAGCAAGCGTCTTTTAATTTCTTGGCTGCAGTCCCCATCTGAGGTGATCTTGGAGCCCAGAAAAATAAAATCTGTCACTACCTCCATTTCTTCCCCATCTATTTGCCAGGAATTGAGAGGGCCGGATGCCATGATTTTGGTTTTCTTAATGTTGAGTTTCAAGCCAACTTTTGCACTCTCCTTCTTCACCCACATCAAGAGGCTCTTTAGTTCCTCTTCACTTTCTGCCATTAGCATGGTATCATTCCCTTCATATCTCCAATTTTCTTGAAGAGATCTCCTGGTCCTCCCTATTCTGCTGTTTTCTTCTATTTCTTTGCACTGTTCATTTAAGAAGGCATTCTTATCTCTTCTAGCTATTCTCTGGAATTCTGCATTCAATTGGGTGTATCTTTCTCTTTCTCCTTTGCCTTTCGCTTCCCTTCTTTCCTCAGCTATTTGCAAAGCTTCCTCAGACAGCCATTTTGCTTTCTTGCATTTCTTTTTCTTTGGGATGGTTTTAGTTGCTACCTCTTGTACAATGTTGCGAACTTCCATCCATAGTTCTTCAGGCACTCTGTCTATCAGATCTAATTCCTTAAATCTATTTGTCACCTCTACTGTATATTCATCAGGAATATGATTTAGTTCATACCTGAGTGGCCTAGTGCTTTTCCCTACTTTTTTCAATTTAAGCCTAAATTTTGCAATGAGAAGCTCATGATCTGAGCCACAGTCAGCTCCTGGTCTTGTTTTTACTGACTGTATAGAGCTTCTCCATCTTTGGCTGCAGAGCACATAGTCAATCTGATTTCTATGTTGACCGTCTGGTGATGTCCATGTGTAGAGCCGTCTCTTGGGTTGTTGGAAAAGAGTGTTTGTTATGACCATCGTATTCTCTTGACAAAATTCTATTAGCCTGTGCCCTGCTTCATTTTGTACTCCAAGGCCAAACTTGCCTGTTATTCCGGTTATCTTTTGGCTTCCTACCTTAGCATTCCAATCCCCCATGATGATAAGGACATCATTTTTTGGTGTTAATTCTATAAGGTGCTGTAGGGCTTCATAGAATCGGTCAATTTCATCCTCTTCAGCACCAATGGTTGGGGCATAGATTTGGATTATTGTGATATTGAATGGTTTGCCTTGGATTCAAATTGAGATCATTCTGTCATTTTGGGGATTGTATCCCAGTATTGCTTTTCCTATTCTTTTATTGACTATGAAGGCTATTCCATTTCTTCTGAGGGATTCTTGCCCACAGTAGTATACCTGATGGTCATCTGAGTTAAATTCACCCATTCCTGTCCATTTTAGTTCGCTAATTCCTAAGATGTCGATGTTCAGTCTTGTCATCTCTTTTTTGACTACATCTAGCTTGCCTTGATTCATGGATCTTACATTCCAGATTCCTATGGAGAAAAAATCTTTACAGCATCGGACTTTCCTTTCACCACCAGATATATCCACAGCTGAGCATCCTTTCGGCTTTGGCCCAGTCGCTTCATTCTTTCTGGCGCTACTAGTACTAGCCCTCTGCTCTTCCCCAGTAGCATATTGGACACCTTCCGACCTGAGGGGCTCATCTTCCAGTGTCATATCTTTTTGCCTTTTAGTACTGTCCATGGGGTTTTCATGGCAAAGATATTGGAGTGGTTTGCCATTTCCTTCTCCAGTGGATCACATTTTGTCAGAACTCTCTGCTATGACCTGTCCATCTTGGGTGGCCCTGCACGGCATAGCTTATAGCTTCATTGAGTTACACAAGCCCCTTCGCCACGACAAGGCAGTAATCCATAAAGGGGTAAACTACTATGCAACCAGTCTAACAGTCACTTAGAATTACATCCAAATTGGCATCCCAAATATACAGTCTCAGGCAGACTATAGAATGTATACAATTTTATGCAAAGGGGTTTTATCTAAGCAAAGAATGAATTAGCCCAATTTAAGCATAATGATTTCAGCTTAATATATCATAATGCTTTTCTCTAGAATTCTGCCCTTTATATATATAGCTCTAGGGCTTGTATCAAAGTTTACTAAGGCAATTTTGAATTAATTGAAATGCGGAAAAATTGGCTTAATCTTTATTTTACCCACCAAGATATGAAATCAAAGCAAGAAATTGATTTTTTTTAAAAAAATGTCCCGAAACAGCATACTCTCCTAATTAAATATCATGGCTTATTAAACCAACATCATGTGACTGAATCAAGCTATAGCATAATAGCTCTTTGTTTTTATAAATCATTTTCTTTCCAGTCTGCAATTCTGGATGTCTCAGAAAATCAGAGTAACAATGAAAACATTTTGTCTTGCCTTTTGTTCTTCTTTTTCTTATTCATGATGGTGTAGATCCATATAGGTTGTCAATAACAGCCTTAGCAAACTCAGTGTTATCAAAGCATGTGCTTTATGACTTTGTCATGCAAAGAGTGCAACTCATCAGTTGTACCATTTGCATCATAAAGTTGTAATGACCACAATATTTGCCGCCTGCTATTGTCCCCCATCCCCCATGGATGCTACCTAACTTCCCTTTCTATTAAAGCTACTAGCAGAACTAGTACTGAGCCACTATTTTCACAATAGGAAAATATTCTAACCAGAGCTTTTGTTTCAACAGAATGCAGACTGGAATAAAGTACAAGACCATCAGTGAAAGCACCAATGGCCAGCTCATCTTTCTCTCCACTTCTCCACAATGTTTTGCCATGAGGGAAAGAACACAATATAGGTTATTTCTATGAATCTCCACATAAACAATGTGCAATAACTTAACCAATGTGATGTATGTGCAACTGAACTGAGATAAGGTGGCATTGATATCTTGGTATGAAGCTGGAGGCTCTTTGTTTTCCAATCCTTGTTATCCTACTCAGCTACTCAGCTAAGCATCTCTTCAGGGAAGGCATGAGTTACTTTGGAAAAACTAAGAAACACATAGTTGCACTTATGCCTCCAGGAAGGAATGAATGATTTATCATTCTATGCTAGAATGATAATCATTCTATACTTTTTATAAAAAGATACTTAATCCCAAAAAGAGAAAAGAAGTTCAGCATCATTACTGCTTGCAAGAATATTTCTTATATAAATGCAAAGGCCTTTTTTCCCCTTTAATGGTCAATATGAGTTCTTATGAAGTTCTTATGTTATTGTTTCAGCTTAAAAACCCAGATTATTGTGGAATATCCTTAGTAGTCATCATATGTAGGAATGCTGCTGCCTTTTTGAATGGAAATATCTTTCTGTCATTCCAACCACTTTTCAGATTCTCTCTGTCCTTTCCCATTTAGGTCCAGTTTGTATGCAGCATTTTTGGTGAGTGCCACTCTTTCCCCACTGACAAGGCTTTCAATCAACTGTTCATAGGATTACTGTCTGTATCTTAAATGGGTGATTTCATTCAGGGATATGTCAATCAAATTACTCTACTGAAGCAGATTCATGAATTGAAGCAGGAACCTGCTTTGAAGCAACAAATTGAATCAGAGGACTCTGAAATGCATCAGGATCTTCTGAAGCATTTTAAAGATCTGAAGGTTTTCTGCTGCTTACAGAAAATGCACAATATTGTACTTTCATTGTCCCACAACTCTTAACTTTCTTCTCTAATACAAAAATAAATAAATAAATAGGATGTTATACTTAAATATTGGTCACCTGAATTACCAACACAATTGTGAGTTCAGTTTTGCTTTCAGCATTCTAAATATGCTTCTGGACTGATAGTAAGTACTTTTACATTCTCTGTGATTTGGCCAGATTTATGTCATCCAGTGATCAAAGAACAGATGTGAGGCTGATACTTACAAGCACTTTCTAAAGATAAGGGCACGATACATATGCCACTTTTTTGTACTTACTTCTACTGCCTCAGATACTGTTTCTAACCAACAGGGGGTAGTGCCACCAAGACCCAAATCTTGATACAACCTATTTCTGACAGAAATGAGAGGACCCAAGCATGCCAGAGACAGCAAAGTTCCCCCAGCCTATAAGGGCATCAGTGATTCTTCTTCTGAGTTCTGTTCAAAAGATTTCACATTTTGTCATTTTACTATCAAGTATAGTACCCCAACAATTGTGATGAGGAGAATGTATTTTGCAAGAAGGCAAAACGTACAACCAACTATAACAGTCTTCTGGCAATCCAGAAAAATCTGTAAACAAGACATTAAAGGACAGGAAAGAGGAATCTTGGGAGCAATTATACAGATTTTGAAAATGTATTTTTCAGCTAGAGAAGAGCAATTCATTCATCAATACACTTTTCCCCTCTGAATAATCTGGATGATTGTGCTCTCCTTTCCTTATTTTTGCCACTGGTACTCTATAAAAGGTATAGGTGAGATTTTTCTTTTTAGTTTTTTTAATAGTAGACTCTTAAAAAATATCCACCTGAAACTCAGAAGAGTTAAATTCTCTAAAGTGAGAGGGGTCCTTGGTGCTCTCTGAGCTTGGTTGTTTTCTTGCAGATATTTCATTAACAAAACTAAGTAACATCACCAATGATACATGATGATGACTAGCACTGATGTTGTTACTTAGTTTGGGTAATGAAACATCTGCAATAAAACAATCCAGCTCAGAGAGTACCAAGGACCCCCTCATTTTAACCCTGAGCTACAAGTTTCTCCTTTATTTTCCAATATTGTTGGGCTCTAAAGCATTGCTACCATATAGATCCAACCTATGACATTTTCAACATATGTCAGAAAAAGAATTATTCATTTTAGCATGTTATACCAATTCTGGATGTAATATCTGAAGGAAATTTAATACAATTTCTTCCATTGAAATTCCCATTGTTACATGTCTTTAACTATATTCATATTCTGCATCTGTTTGATCATGCAATCTTGAACTTGTTTGGATTCCAAGTCAGACTTTGTATTTTTATTTATTTATGTATTCAAATATACAACTTATTATACTTCATTTATAATTTACAAATCATGTCTAACAGAGGATCAGTAGTATGCATTATAAGGTTTTCAAATTTGATCAGACTTCACCCTTGTTTCTGAAATTCTTTTATTGCCTCCTTGCTTATGTGAAATTTCTGAAAGCAATGAAATATAGAAACACACTATACTGTAAGAGACTTTGAAATCAATAAAATCTTGTCATCTAAGCAAATTATTGCTGAGCAAAATTTTGGTAGCCATAATTTTATAAAAAATAAACATTTAATAATAGTGTAGTGTATCTAGGTCTATTCTTTTCCAGTATTTAATCCCAAATACTCAGTATAGCAATGTGTGATCTTTTGTTGGTTGCTTATTTCTATGTGTGTCACCTACATGTATCAGAGCAGCCCTTCTTCCTTCCATGAAAACAACAGAACCATAGGAAAATACAAGTACTCCTTGACTTGTGACCATAATTTAGCCATGCAATTACAGTTGTAAGTCATGATATAAAGTGGGTTATCATGTGACCAGACCAGATTTTACAAGCTTTTCTGCAGCAGTCATTAAGCAAACACAGCAATCATTAAGCAAATGTCGTGGACATTAAGCAAACTCTTTGTTTGCCAAGGGGAATTTTTTTCCAAGAACCAAAAGTAAATATTGTTTTCCAGAAAAAATGTTGTAAATCATGGTCATGTGACTGCAGTGTGCTGCAAATGGCTGTAAATACAATGACTGTAAATGAGGATCAATTGCTGCCTGAAATGTTTGAATGATGTACATGTACAATGATGTAGATGTACAAGGACTCCAAGGTCCCTCTCACAGTTACACTTTTTGAGCCAGGTTTCACCTAATCTGTATTTCTACCTTTGGTTTTTCCTGCTCAAGTGTAAAACCTTGCTTTTCTCCACATTAAATTTCATTTTGTTCAAGACTGGTTTGGATTCCCTCATTTAAGGCATTTATGAAGATATTGAAGAGTACTGGGCCTAAGACAGAACCTTGTGGTACTCCACTGCTTCTTTCCTTCCATGTAGATGTAGTACCATTAAGCACTACTTATTGAATAGTTTGCTAGCCAGTTACAAATCTATCTGGTAGTGATGCTGTCTATCCCCATTGTTCTAGTTTACCGAGATGTAGGTTATGGTCTACTTGTCAAGTATCTTACTGAAGTCTAAGTATACTATGTTCACAGCATTTCCCTGGTCAATTAATTTAGTCACTCTGTCAAAAAATGAAATGATTTGTTTGGCATAGTCTGTTTTTGACAAACCTGTGCTCACTACTAGTTATAACTTTATTTGTTTCTAGATGCTCACATATCTCTTTTTTGATTATCTTTTCCAGTTTCTTCCCAGGTATTGATGTTAGGCTGATTGGTCTGTAGTTTCCTGGGTCTGTTCCCCCCCCCCTTTTTTTTTTTTTTTTTTGAAGATGGGAATCACATCAGCTTTTTTCCAATCATCTGGTTATTCCCCGGTGCTCCAGGATTTTTGAAAGATCTGGTACAATAGTTCTGAAATAACATCTGCTAGCTCCTTCAGAACTCTGGGATGTAATCCAATATGTCTTGGTAATTTATATTTATCAAGATCAGACAGATGTTCTCTTACCATTTTCTTGCTTATTTTAATTTTTTTATTTCTAGTCTATCTTTTACAGATACTGTATGTTTTTGGTAGGTTGCAAAGAATGAGTTAAGCAGCTCTGCTTTCTCTCTACTGCCTGTTACTTCCTTGCCATCTTCTCTCTTTAGTGGACCGACTGTTTCCTTGACTTTTTTCTTGTTATTTATATGTCAAAAGAAGCTTTTTTATTATTTTTGATTTTTGTTGCAAGTTTTTTTTCATTATGAGCTTTTGCTTTCCTGACTTCATCTTTGCATATTCAGGCTATCTGCCAATTATTCTGCTTTGTTCCCCTTTCTATTGTTTGTACTTATCCTCTTTGTGTTTCAGATTATCAGAAAGATCTTTGTGCAGCCATGCTGGTTTCTTCTTGGATTTCGTGTAGGGTTTTTTTTCCCCAGTGGTATTGTATTGGACTGTGCTTTTATGATCATATTTTTCAGAGTTTCCCATGCTTCTTGAATTGTTTTCCTTTTAGGATTTTTATCCATGGAATTTTTCTTAGGCTCTCTCTGAGTTTGTTAAAATCAGCTCTTTTAAAATTTAAGAAACTGTTTGGATTATATTCTATTTCTTGTATTTGCATTATATTGAATACCAATATGACATGGTCACTCTTTCTTTCTATCTCTTTCTAACTCCTTCTATCACTTCTTCTCTATTAGTAAGAATTAGGTGCAGTATAGCTTTTCCTCTAGTTCCCTCCTCTACTTTTTGGATGAAAAAGTTGTCAGCTAAGTTGGTTAGGAATCTGTTTGATCTCCACTTGCTACAAAATTTGTCTCCCAGTTGATATCAGGGTAGTTAAAGTCTCCCCTTACTACTGTGGTATGTTTCCTACATACATTTGTTAATTGATTAGCAAAGAGTTCATCTATTTCTTCTGCTTGGTTGGGCGACCTGTAGTATATGCATATAGCAATGTCATTTTTTTCCCTTTTATATTGACCCATATGGATTCTAGGAGGTTTTCATCCTAGGTTTTGTGTATTTCTATAGAGATGTAGTAATCTTTTATATATAATGCAACTCTACCACCTCTTTTGTTGGGTCTGTTTCTTTTGAGTAGTTTATATCCTTCCATCAATACATTCCAGTCATGAGTTTCATCCCACCAAGTTTCAGTAATGGCAACTATATCATATCTGCTTCAAGTTCACCCTGTTTGTTCCCTAAACTTTGAGCATTAGTGTATAGGCATTTGAGTTCTTTATTGGTCTTGGGTATGTTTTTTATATCTCCTACTTTGTAACTGGGATATCCATCATTCTCTACTTCATTATGTTTTTTTTTATTTCTTCTTTCTCTTTAATCCTTATCTCATTATGTGATTGGTGAGCTAGTGATTTTTGCTTGGAATTAGGTTCTAAAGGTCATGAAGATTGACCCCCTCCCCCCTCAATTTTAGTTTAAAATCCTTTTGATCAGATGAGCCAGTCATTTGTCAAATATATTCTTTCCAGTTCTTATGAGGTACACTAATCCTTCATGTAAGTAATGCAGATCATGGTTTAGGACAGGGGTGTCAAATCCAGAAGTCATGTCCACCCCATTGCCGGCAATGGCAAAACAGTCTGGATATGTCTCGCAACATCACGTGACATCACAAGTTTGACATGTCTGGTCTAGGAAGTCAAAGTTCTGTTGACAACACCAGTTTTTAGGCCAGTGGTTCATTTCTAAAATCCTTTGCTCCCTCATTGGATATTGGCCTTTTGTTGGAAGTATAAATGAAAACCCACTTGTGCTCCTAATCCTTTAACTGTCTTATCTAGCTGTTCCCTAGCTGTCATGTGACTTCTGGGGGTGGAGCTAATGTCAGAACTTCAAAACCAGGTAGTACATTCCATTTTTCAGGGTCTGTTGTAACTTTGAATGGTTGCTAAGTGACTGGTTTAAGTTGAGGACTGTTTATATAACCCATGATAAAATCCATGATAAATAGTTAGCATGATAATAGACTCTGAAATTCGGAATGACTGAACTATCCCATTCTCTGGAATCCTGCAGTTATACAGTATGAATTAAATACTTGTCTTTCTCTTGGACCATATATAATGCATTACTTAACTGTGACAAATATTTAACACCTTATTTTCAATATATACTGGAATCAAGAAAAAAGTTTAATCTTGGTAGGATATTCATTTTAACAGCTGCAGATCTCCCTAACCAAGACAAATTCAATTATTTCCATCTAGAAACATCTATTATTATATTTTTCCAGGTTAGTAGTAAGTATTCTTAAACAATTTTATTTTTATCAAGAAAATTTCTAAATATTTGAGCTTCTTAATAAAAACATTAAAGCTTGTTGCTTGATAGATGCAATGATTTTAATTCTTTGTCAATTCTCATGTCAATATTTGAATTTCCTCTTTATAAATTTCATAACTTAATACTGAACCATATTACACACAAAAAAACCCCACATGTATATACACATACATACATAATCTCAACAATGTTAAATATACTCTGGATTGCTAGTATACAATATTACAAGAAAATAATGACTTTTTTGTTCAATTTTAACTTATTTTAATTTTAATCATTTTAATTATTTTTTTATATAAGCTGCTTTTGCTATTTGACAAACAAAAAGGCAGGGTAGAAATCCAACAACATAAAATAAAAACTCAATTTAAGCCTGCACATTAGCCAATTTTTCTAACCTATCAGTGCTGCTCTGAATTTTATTTCTAACTTCTTTAGAATGGCTACCCCATTCCATTTTTATATTGTCTGCCACTCTAAGACAACACAATTTTTCACTTTTATCATAAATAAAATATTGTGGAATGCAGGTTTGAGAAATGAATCTTGTGAATTCTTGTGAATTTATCCTTCTCTCCATTTTGATGAAGAACTACAGATTAGCATTTGTATACATGTGTCTTTGCCATCTCTTAGAAGGACAAAATTCATTGAATTGCAAATTAGAAATTTCCTGGAAGGACCATATTTAGCAGAATTTATCTTCCATGAAATGTTAGATGCCTTCTGCAACTAATTCACACTTTTGGGAAAAACCTGCAATTGTCATTTGGAAATCATTGTTGATACCTTTTCTTAATTGGAATATTAACAGCAACCACATTATTGTTTTTATTTGTTCTTCTGATTACTTGATACCTGATGCTTTCTACAATATTGCCCTGTCAATTCATGGCTTTTGGAGCCAATGTGGATATTTTTAGCATGCAGTACAATCCTCCTTTCTATTGCTTCCCTATTGTGTTGTTCCTTTTGAATAAACTCTTCCATTGCTTATATTCAAATCATGGAAATAATTTCACTAGGCTTCTGTGACACCTATTAAGTCATATTTGTATTCCTGTATTAAGCTTATCTTGTTTATTTCCCAAACTCTGAACATTATATATATGAACTTTATGAGCTAGTTTTCTTTTTGATTTTATGGTGAGTGGTTTAATAGACTCCATTACAGCAACTCTTTAGTGCGCAAGCCTTTATCTAAAGTCTTTATCCACAGAGTGATGCTTAAGATTTTCTGCTCAATGTCCATGGAGATTCTCAGTCATCCAAGTCACAGTTGTCTCAAAGGTGCTTTTTAAACTGGACTATGTTTTTTTTTTTCTTGAGGAAGAAGAAGACATTTTGTTTCTCATCCAAGAAGCATCATCAGTTCTGGCTTCCTGATCAAGTACATTTGTCCATTTAGCAATCTTGGTGAGTTGCCATCTAATGTACATTCTCCAGAAAATTCAGACTATGATACTAGAAACCAAATTTCTCCTGTTGTTATTATTAGCATGGTCAGTTCTTCATTTGCAGCAATATTCTTTCCGTTTCCTACAACTTTCAGGGTATTGAAGCCACACTAGAAGGTCAAGTGTGCTCATGGAGGGCTGCAGGACTAGTGGCAGATAATGGTGAAGGATGAAATAAAACAAAATTACCACAGTAAAGATGCTACTCTTGCTCTCCTCTCTCACTGGAATTGAAGTAGAGGGAAACTCCATAAAAAGACCTGAGTTTCTATAGATAAAATCAGATTGCATATCCCTTGGGATCCTGACTCGTATTGGTAAAAGACTCGGTGTCAAGTCAGTGAACAGACAGATCTGCAGAACTTCTCAATTCCATCAAAATAACACAATTAGTCTATGTTATCAGTTCTTGTGTTATCATATTATGTGTGCAACATTATGAGGCATGGACAAAAGGGACTGAGTTTGCATATGATGGCAGAATTTCTGCTTTTATCATTTTCTCCCCTTTGTGGTAGAATGAAGTCTGGATTCTCGGAAGGAAGGGACTGCATCAGAGGAATAAGAGACAGTGAAGTTTAGATAGTTTGGTTGGGAGGGACCCTATGTATAGAAAAGGTTTTACTATTATTCTACCAGCTTTTCCAAGTGCATTAATAAAAACAAGATAAACTGCACCATTAGGCAGGATTAGAATTTGATGAAAGGCTGGAAAATCAAATGGAATCTTTGTATTTAGAATTTAAAGGTAGAGAGAAACATTTCCATTTTCTCTTGTCTATGTATAGAGCCAATATTTTGGGCAGATTAAATGCCACAAAAATTAAAGGATACTTAAATTAGCATTTATGAGGTATGTTACATAACTATATAAAATATGAACCTCTCTGTCTTACACTTACATGAATCGAAAATAGCCTACTTGCAAAACAAATGAGTGCTGTGTGCATTTTTCTGTCTGCTAACTAGATAGCAGTAGATCAATGTTGTGGGTAAGATTTCCTAGCAAATGATAAGACTCCTTTAATAAAGCTGGCAAGACATAAATATGCAGGTCAAACAAGAGGGGACTTTTGAGTTACACAAATGAGAAATTCAGTGATTAGGTCTTTCATTCATTGCAGTTAATCAACGAATGGTAACGGATTCAACTTGGGTTAAGTTTGATGACACAGGGCTTAGTGCATGGCTTATCTATTAAGTTTTTAAAATGAAGCTTAAATTCAAAATCTTCCAATTTCACTATGATACAAATTCAGAAGGCAAAGAGGAATGAAAAATTTCCCTCTTTTTTAATTCCCCTAAAAAGATGAAATGTCTTCTATTATTTCAAAAGTTGTTATTGGACTATTCAAAATTTGTTTGTAGTTTTCTGATAGTTTAGGAAGATTTTGCATTGTTATATACTCCTCCATAGTTTCTAAAGAGGTTTCTTGTTCTTTATATAAATTGATATAATAATTCCAAAAAAGTCTTGGAATGTTTTTGTTATCCATAGAGGTCTTATTCCCTTCTTGAAGTTTGGTTATCATTTTCTTTTCTGTCTTCTTGGTTTGTATGCCTGGTTTATTTGCATGTTCAAAAAAGTGTTGCTTTGTATATTTAAGTTTCTTTTCAATATCTGAAACAGTCAACAAAGAAATTTGTTGTTACAATAATTTTAATTAAGTATGTTACGATCTTCTGGTGAGTTCTGGAGTTTCCTCTCCTTCAGTTTAATTTCTTATAGCACATTTTGGATTTTTTTTGTCCATCTTTCTCTTAATTGTTGTATTGTATTGTATAAAATGTCCTTGTAGCACATCTGTATATGGCTCACTGAAGGCCTGTCTACCAGCAAAGATGGGAAAGAAAAAGAACTAAAACACATAAAAGGAGGCCCTCTGAATGTGTGGCTATCCCAAGTGGGCCTTCATCAGATCCCCAAAAAGACCCAGCAGAAGCTCCTCCATAACAGACAAAGAAGGAAACAATAAACGGAGCAATGTTGTCATTCCATGTTTCAGGACTATCTGAAAAGCTCAGGAGGATCTTCAGCCAACACAAGATATATGCACACTTCAAACCCACAAATATACTAAGGCAGAAGCTTGTGCACCCCAAAGATAAAACACCCAGACACAAAATGAGCAATATGGTATATGCAGTACAATGCAGTGAGCCATGTGCAGATCTGTACGATGGGGAAACAAAACAACCACTCCATAAACACATGGCACAACATAGGAGAACAAACCCATCAGGACAAGATTCAGGAGTCCATCTGCATTTAAAAGACAAAGGCCACTCTTTGAAAACAGCAAAGTCCATATTTTGGACACAGAGGACCACTGATTTGAAAGAGGAGTCAAAGAGGCAATCTATGTCAAAACTGAACAGCCCTCTCTCAACAGACGGGGAGAGATACGGCATCATCTATCTCTAGTCTACAACACAGTCCTTTTAGAAGTTACAAGAAGGCTCCACACCCATTTGCACAACTCACAGATAAACCTCCAAGTGGCCTCAATAACTCTCTAAAACAGTGGTTCTCAACCTTTTTAATGCCGTGACCCCCAACTGGTCGTAAGTCGAGGATTAAACAACTGGTCGTAAGTCGAGGACTAAACCAGTTGTAAGTTGAGGACTTTCCCTGCCCAGGAGCACCGCACATGCGTGGTGCCGCCCCCCTGCACTGGCTGAGGCATAGCTGGCAAGCGGCAGAGATGGCGCAGTGCGACCACCAGCTGGGCCACCAGCTGGCCCAGCCCAAGGGAGGTAAGGCACCCGCTGGGCCCCATGCATGCCAGCAACCCTCCCTGTGCTCACTGGCTTCCCACCTCCCACCCCTGGCCCTCTTTCACTTACATTTTTAGTAGTTGCTCAGCAGGGAGGGGTGGAAACTTCCAGACAGCTCGCCTTCGCTGCAGACAACTTGCAGCACCATTTGCAGAATGGGACTTTTGGCGGGCTCAGCAGGGCAGAGACAGCCTGGACAATTCCAATTGGCTTTTGAAAGCCAATAGAATTAGACTCTATTCAAGAGAGTCTATTCTATTGGCTTTCAAAAGCCAATAGAATAAAAGGGAGTAGCACAGCTAAGGAAAAGGGGGAAAAAATGGTGGACTGCATTGTTTGGCGACCCCCGTGAAATGGTCGTTTGACCCCAAATGGGGTCCCGACCCACAGGTTGAGAACCGCTGCTCTAAAAGTATGGAAATGATCAGCTGTCTACAAGGAGTATATATCCTTCCATTCCCCACCATCCAGTCAGAGGTGAAGAAGCTTCGGATGAGAAGCTAAACGTCTTCAAAGAAAAACAAAACAGCTTTTGTTTTGTTTCATTTTGCTTGTTTGTTTTATTGTTTTGTATTTTATTCTCTATGATAAAATTGTGTGTGTGTGTGTGTGTGTGTGTGTGAAATGACAAAGCAGTTCATTTTTTAAGTATTTAGCTATAAAATCAAAATGTATTTTATTTGAAGATTGAAGAGATTAATGTCATATATATCTGAGAAAGATGGGATAATAGCCCTACAAAAATATGAATAATATGTTATCTTTGTTTATTTATTTGTCCATACAATCCCCTGGTCTTGAAAGTGCAATCAGTTTATAAGCTTGTACATAATTTCTTATTTTCTTGGCCAATACATCCTTGTTCTTCATTTAAAAAAAAAAAAAAAGGAGAGTGAAATTATATTGGCTACAATACTTTTTCGTTCCAGATTGTTCACCACAGATGACCAAGATATTCAACTAAGTAGCCTTGATTACAAATTATTATTTATGATGGAGAAAAAGCTCACTGACTCTTTTGAATTAATGTGCCATATAATGTACTCACTGTGCATCTTTTTTTTTCCACTTGAACCAGTCATCTGAGTTGACCTGGTACAATGATTTAATCTCATTCTGCCATACTAGTGTTTGAACCATTCAGACTCAAAGGATATCTACATTAAATGGACACCTATATAATTTGTCTTAGCATGCACAAAATCTTCTCTTCACAGATCCTGGGAATAATGACACACAATAAGGCATTGTGGCTGAGTAATAGCAGCTGTGGGATCCTGTTCAATGCAGGGTGCCAAGAACGTCTTGCTGAGACAACCTTTCTAAACTGGATATCCAAAACTTTATTATATTACAAAATATGTGTATGATCTTGTATGCAGTAACAAAGCATAGGCAGGAAAGATCCCATCACATAAAGCAGGAGCATGACTGATAATTCTCTAACTACTTTATTAGACCACATTCTAATAAGTGAAGATGTATATCCATCCATCCACACACACATACAATATACTTACCAAAAAGAAGATGGAGAGGACAGAATATTCTTCTCCTGCACTGACCAAATGAAAGAAGGAAGTTGGAGACTACTAAGCTATATGATGCCTTAAACATTACTTTTGAGATATAGAGGCTTTTGACCTTCCTCACAAAATGGATTATCCATCCTTACCCTGCAGCCACCATCCATAACCATGCAGCTTTTGAAATTATGAGTGAATGAGATCGAGATTCATTTTTGAAGGTTATATTGCCATTGCTCAAACACATTATAGATAGGTGTCTTTAACTGACAATTTTTTGCTCCCCCTGTTTTCCAGTTTCTTAACAAGATTGTTCAACTTGTCATATAACCTGTCCTTTTCATTGGCAATGGAGATTTGTGGCTGTCAAGGCTCAAAGAAGAGACTTGTATTGCAGAACTTGATTATCTCTGACAGCCACAAGCCGAGTCTTTGCAAAAAATACATGAACAGGAAGCTTGAACATATGGTGGCAGTTTTGTTACCCTCCTCCTCCTCTTTTTTTTTTTTAGAGGATTACATTTTAGATGTCTGCTTGATTTATTTATTTTTACTCTTAAAGCAAATTTTTGAAGAAAATCCAGAGTTTTTTCTTGAGGTAAACCTCTAAGGAGCTTGCTCTACTAAAAGGCCTAGGAGTAAGAAAAAAAAATGTCTTCTCTTACAAAGAACTTTGCTATCCAATTTGCAGGCTGGCTAGATGTCTTTTTTTTTTTCCCAATAGGAGAGAAAACCTTTAAGAAATGGACAGGATTTTGAAGTAAAACTATGATAAAGTCTCCCCTGAGTAGAGCTCAGCTTCTAGTGACTTCATAGATTTATGTCTTGTGTACACCTTTGTACATAGTCACACTGAGATGTGGTCAAATGACCCCTTTCAAGCAGGAGTCACTAAGCTTTCCTCCCCAATATCTACTGTTGTTACCTCCCTCCCACCTAAAAGTTAATGGGCGTGTGTCTTCTTTCTCTCTTTTCTTCTTGCTCTTCTGCAATGGAATGTGGATGTAGATCAAATGCCCTGTTTGAATGAGACAACAGATTTGAGAAGAAATCATAAATTGTTTAATATACATATTAAGTTTAAGAAACTAATTAGGAGCTGAAGGCAAAGGAAAAAAAGAAAAAAAAATCTGTATCCTGTAGGATTTTAACTTACAGTTGAC
Source organism: Crotalus tigris (assembly GCF_016545835.1). Lineage (NCBI taxonomy): Eukaryota > Metazoa > Chordata > Lepidosauria > Squamata > Viperidae > Crotalus > Crotalus tigris. Next base: position 127,037 of record NW_024097447.1, read on the forward strand.
TCACTTCCAGACATAATCTACCTCCCCCCCCGCCCCCTCATGCAGGTAGAATAAATAGTGTGACAACACTGCTAACATTGGATGTTCTTGCTTTGACAACAGATGGAAATGTAGCCATTTTTTCTCTATCGCTTTTAGAGTTTGTTGATGCTGGGAGGAGGAATGTGGATGAGAGTCCAGCTAGTCATAACATTAATAATTCAGCTGTGGGAACCCCAGGTTATTTGGTGGGCTGGAGAGCTGGGGAGAAAGCCCGTGCTTCAAGTTAATTGGGGAATGTGATTTATGACTCTCAATTGGAGGAGGGAATTGTGCTTTGCTACTTTGTGCCAGGAGAGGGGAATTCAGTTTTTGACTTTAACTATGTAGTGCCGATACTTTGTTTCTCGAATAAAAGATTCTTTAAGGAAAACAATGCCTCGAAGTTCTTTTGAAGAGATTCATCTGTCGGAACCATGACATAGTGTTAACAGTGTGAAGATAGTTTAAAAGGAGCTTAATTCATATGTATTTTTGCTTAGAAATAGGAAGAAACCCACTTTTCCCTAGAAGCCCATTTCCTTCTGATTCTCCACACCTTCTTTAATTTGAAATGTGTTTCCTATCTGGCAAGCCAGGCAAGGCAAAATAATTCAATCAAGATGGAGGTGGCCTGCTTCGATTCTTTAAAGCTCTCCTGAAGTACGAGTTGTTCGTTATCTTCTACTCCTGATAAGTTGCTTAGAATTTGAGTTTCTCAACATTTGATGAACTCTACCTGCTTTTCTGAATGGAAAGTTTAGCTTTTAATAATTATTATTATATGAAAAAAATTCTGAACTATTTTCTCCTCCTCCAATATTTAAGTAGTTTGCCCCTGTCTTCTTTAGGATGGTAGATTTTCTCCATTTAATCTATCATCCAGGAATTTCTTGGTGAACTCCCATCCAAATACTAATCATACTTAGCTTTTCAGGATTAGCCAGAGTCAACGGGTCATGCCACCTAGTGTAAGATCATAGCAATTTATTTTAATCATCTACTGCATAATCTGAACATAGCTGAAATCTATGCTGTGGAGACTAGAAAATACTTTTCACCAATCCCCCAATCTTTTATTCATTCATTTGCATATGATTATTTATACATCTGCATAATCCAAGGATTGAAAATTATTATGTCCTGTTTCCCCCCCCCCCAGGATATAGAAGAGATAAGCATAGTACTGTTTTTAAAATTTAGTGAAGGTTCAAAGGCCATTAGAAATAACTGAAATGCTGTAGAAAAACTAATCCAGTAATGCATTTCTGCTAAGGTCAGCACATTCAAAATTTGCCATTGTTGGCAATCCAAAAATGGCTATGGCAACCATTACATTTGTGGGATCTGTGACATATTAAATATGAGTTAATTAGTATGAATTATTAATAGCTTCAGTATAAATGTAACAGCCAGATATTCTGAAAGAACTGGGAAACCAGTATGCTAGTCAGTCCAAAGTAATATGGCCAGTGCCTTGAAATTTACATATAATCAATTTCAGTTGTGGCTGTTGAAATATTCAGATGTTAGATATTACATATTTAATTACGCTTAGGCTCCACTGAGCTCAAAATGCGTATTCTATACTTGTGCAGAGAAATACCATCTATAGCATGCCAGTTAAAATGAAATTAGCAGTAGGAATAGAAGTGAAAATTATTTTTATGTATTAATATGAACTGCTCTAATTAGCACTCCCAAATATATAAAGGGTCATGATTAGCCTCCACTTTCTGTAATTTTCAGACTCTCATAATGTCATTGTTTGATTGAAAAGTATATATTAAGGGATTTAGTGCACAAAATGTATATTTCAGGGGGACTAGCAATTTAAAAAAAAATATAGGGAAAAGCCGCAAGAAAAAGGACATATTAGAATAAAAAAAGCTAGTTATGCAATAGTATTTCATAGAGTATAAATAGGGAATATACACAGTGGTTATATATTCAGCCAGTTCACACCACTTCGACCGGTATCTAATTTTTTGTTGTCCAGGCTCAGAATGGACTTCCGGAAGCGGCATCCACACAGAACCGGTTGTTCACATATTTGAATCCCACCACTGAATATACAGATAAAACTTATAAACTGCTGAAGATCTTTGTCTAATGGTATATGTCCTTATTTCTTTAAAACCAAGCAGGCTGAGAATAGACAACTAATGTCCAACAACAATGTACTTTAACAAGGACAAAACTCAGATTGGAATTTATATGGTTGATGGATCATAGGAAGATACTACAGACTCCATTAAGAATATTCAGTTTCCACTTCCAGTTTTGCATTGTGGCAAGCTGGATGCAGGAAGTCAGGGTTCTGCCTTCTGTGCCTGATTTCACCCTGCTGGGGGCCCTAAAAGGGCCTAAAGTCACCCCGAAGAGGCGATGAAGAAGGAGGGGTGCCTCATTGATCATGGAGAGATGGCAGTCTTTCCGTTTGATCTGAAGAAAGCCCTCCAAACCAGCAGGTGAAAGACCGGCTACATTCCTGTGGCCAGCCATTAGCTGCTGACAACTGAAGAAGAAAAAGCAACAATTAGCAGATTGTAAACAGCATGTTGGAACTGGGTGAGAACATTGATCCTTTCTTTACTCTTTTACAACTGAATTTCCTGGGAAAGGCTTCCAAGAAGCTAAAACCTCCGAACATGAATGGAAGCGGTGTTTTAATTTTTTTTTGGGGGGGGGGGAGGGACAGAAATACATAATACTGAAGTGGAAGTAACATAAAGCTACAGCTTTGATAAATTTGAGAACTGAAATAATTGTTAATATTTTCTCTTCAAAAACATTGAGGTGAAATATAAGAAATTAATCCTTGTCTTAAGAGTGGAAAATGGATTTTGAGTGACAACTAGCGGTAGATTTGAGTATAGCATTACAACTAGCTTCCTGGCTGCTTGGTGATTCCTAGCTTGATGGAGAAAAGGTGGTAATAAAGGAAAATATATTGGCATACTTATCACCCTGACCTTCTTGGACTATAAACACTTACTGAGTTTGGACTTTTAATCTCAAGAACTACTGAGAGAGAAAAAAAATGCCTTGACAATTCTTGGACACCTGAGACAAAAGATCATTATAAAATATTGCTTTTAAGTCTGATTCTACTCTTATTAAGACTGGTGATACAAGAGGATCTCCAGGAATGATGCCTCAAGAAAAAATTTCAGAAGGAAATATACTCTATGCTACAACTAATTCACCAAACAATTGTCGCACACAAAGAGGACACAAAAAGAAACCATAGTGAAACTAAATATAATTTAGATAATATAAATGAGCAGATCTCCAAACTAAATCTGCAACTAGAAAATTCCCAGACAACGACTACAAAGTATGAATAAATCAGAAATCAGAAGAGGAAGCAGAGGAAATGGACTTAGAGATGGAAGAGATAAAAGAAGGGAAATATAAACTACCATATACATGTAAAATACTGCAAGACTTAGCCATAACAACAAAAATGTAAAAGATGCTTTACCCCTTAGGTCTTCAAAACATATATGAAGATAAAGAAGAAGATTTTTTTTTTTATTGAAAATTTTTACATTTTACAAAAACAAATCCCCTTCCCATACCCCCCCACCTCACCCCCCCCCCTTCCCAACCTCCCAAACCCTCCCCTGGACTTCCCAGAGCTGAGTACAGGCTTAATTAAAAAAAAAACTTAAAACACTTTTAAAACCTAAACAAATTTAAATACAATCATCATTCTATATAAACTCCCTCCAAAAACACAAATTTAAACATTACTTTCTTTGAATATCTATATCTATAGTATAAAATCTAATTTCTCCCTCTTTCTTTATCCTAAAACGAAAAAATAAACATACAAATCTTTGTTATACCATTAAAGCTAAATACTCTTAAAAAACTTAAAGTAAATACATATTTCCTTCAATCTTCATAATCTTCTCTCCTATCCAAAAAGAAAAAAACTTAAAAAACCTATAAGTCCTAAACAAATCTAAGCACATTTAATTAAACAAATTATTTTCTCTTAAAAATATTAATAATAATATTTAAAAACTAGAAACACTTTTAAATCCTAAACAAATCTAAATACAATCATCATTCTATATAAACTCCCTCCAAAACCACAAATTTAAACATTACTTTCTTTCCTAAACAAATCTAAACATTTAATTAAACAAATTATTTTCTCTTAAAAATATTAATAATATTTAAAAACCAAATTTAAGCATACTTAAAACTTGAACAAGTTATACTCCCTTCAAAACACAAATTTAAACATTACTTAAAATTTAAAACATTAGAATCCCCTCACTAAAATAAGCAAATTATAATCCCTTCAAAACACAAATTTAAACAATATTATCATTAAAGGTTCAAAACTTAAAACAACAAAATTAATAAACACATTAAACATTTCAATCTTCACCAATAACAAATTCCATCCGTAAGAAACTGCATCCTTATCAGTCTCAATTATATTAGTATTATTAATTATTCACATTCCAGTTTTTTCCATTCTCCATTCTTCCATTCTTCCATTTCCCTTCTCCATTCTTGTATCAAACTCGTAAGAAATGCTGCAAGTTCTGCCTTAGGAGACTGCTCCAAAATTCCTGAATCTCCCATCGACTCCGAAGCCAATAAGGGTTCCTTGAATTCCTCCTTGTGTTGGTCTTTACAATTGTAAGTTGTACAAGTTATCCTCTGCCCGTTCCTCTCTTGTTGATGCCCCTCAAACTGAGATTTCCCAATTTCCATTTCAGGCAGCAATTCCACCCTTGAAGATTGCTCCAAAGACTTTGTAGGTCTAACATCTCCCAGAGATTCAGAAACCACTGAGTATGAAACTTCCTTAACCTTCTTCTGTTGCTGCTTTTCTTTGGAATTGTATACTGCACAAGTTGTCTTCTGCTCCTCAACCTGGACTTGTTGAGGCCTCTCACACAAAGATTCTCCAGTTTTCATAAATATAGGCTCTTCAAACTGTGATTCTACATTCTTTTCTTCCAAAGCTTTAAACTTAGTAGATGGCGATGCACATACCCCCAGGACCGAAGTATAAAAGTCTTTTGCTTGAGAAACAGTATTAAGTCTATAACATGTCCCCAGGTAATTCACCACCATTCCAGTCGGAACATCCCATCTGAATAAAATTTTTCTCTTTTTAAGTTCATTTGCTAGAAAAGCAAACTCCTTTCTTCTTCTTAAAATTTTAGATGGGATCTCCTTAAAAATTATAACATCTTGTGAAGCAATTTGAAATCTCTTCTTATAATAGGCTTGCACAATTTCATTGCGTAAAGATCTTTTACCAAAGTAAATTACCACATCTCTTGGCAGATTCTTCTGTGCTGCCACCACAGAGTTAACCCTAAATAATTTTTCAATTTCATTAAGTATTCCCTCTTTTTCTTTATTCAAAATCAATGCAAAGTCCTTTGCAACCATCTCCTTCAGATCTCCTTGCAAAGACTCTCCCAGGCCTCTAATTCTTAAGGCATATTCCATTTGTCCATATTGAAGCATAAGAATCTCATTTTCCATTTCTTTTTCCATACTTTCAATTTTCCCCTCCATTATGTCCACTTTTTCAGCTACCTCTTCCACATGGGAGTTCACCTTTTCAAGAACAGAAGCAACTCCTTCTAAAGCCAAAACAAAATCTTGTCTCAAGATCTTATTGTTTTCCTCTAAAATCTTTTTCATTTCTGCCCTAATTTGAATTATAACATCTCCCATCATGTCTTGCAAATCCTTCATAGTTATTAGCTGACCCCCAGAAGAGGGTGAAACTGTTGATTTAGAAGCTGTAGAAATCCCTGGACGCTTTGGAGCCATCTTAAAGAAAAACCTTTAGTCCTTCTTAAAAAATTATAAAAATTCCTTCAAAAATCATAACTCCCTCCAAAGAGTTATAATAAAAAGAAAAAAAGGGAAGAAAAAAAAGAGAAAAGGAATTAAAAAAAAGCTTTACTCCTTCTTAAAAATTACAAAAATTAAACAGAAAAAAGTCCTTCAAAAAAGGGTCATTACAATAAAAAGAAGAGAGTTCAAAAAGAAGAAAAAAAAAAGGGAGAAGAAAAAAAATAATTAAATAGAAAAAGTCCGTTCCAAGAAAAATACTTAGAGATACCAAAAACAACCATTCCAATCATAAGGAAATAAAAAGGGAAAGGGAAAGGAAAGAAAGAGAAACACCAAAAAGCCTGCCGGTCAGCATTCTAACTTCCAGAAAAAAAACACCGAGAGATTTGCCGATCGCCATTTTACTTTCCCTTTCAACAAAGAAAGAAAAATAAAAAGAGAGAATAAAAATAGAAACAAGTCTTAAAACTTAAAATCCAAATAAGTCAAAGAAAGCAAAAACTAAATCCTCTACTCAGCTCTGTCCGTTTATAAAAAAAAACTCACCAGTTCTCTTTAAGCACGGAGGTGTTTGCAGTGGCTCGTTTTGTCCCTGAGGACAAAAACAGCTGGGAAGCGGAGACAAGTCTGAACTCCGTGGGAGCACTCCTTTCACCCCCCCAAAAAAAACTTGGGGGGTGCAAAAGAGGCTCTATCACTATTCAGACACTCTCTACCCCCCCCCTTTGCCCGGGAGGGGGATTTTGAACCGCTGAACAGCTGATGTCTACTGTTCATAGCGGTTCTTACACTTACCCAGGAGGACGGCTACAAAGTAGCCGCCATCGCGCGCGCAAAATCCACCGGAAGTCCGATAAAGAAGAAGATTTTAAAAAATGGAATATAGAGCTGTCAGGGGAAATGTCTCAATTTGGGAGACAAAAAAAATGAAAAGAGAAATTGAGGGAGAAGGAAAGTGGGAGTTGCTTGAGGAATATAAATGGGTGGAATTCCCCCTCCAAAACACCCTACCTAAATTGTTTCCCTCATGCCAAGCAACTTTTACAAAAGTAGAAACAGAATACCTGGGTGATTTAATTGCCTTGGCTTGGAAAGCTACTTGCCAATGAAAGAAAGCAAAGTTAGATTTAAAAAAGTAGAAGACTTGACCTTTTAGAGGGGGCATTTCATGTTTAAATATTTGTTTGAATATGATTAAAAGAGCAGATGACCCTTATATAATTAGACTTTTATAATGAAAGATATGATTTAGAATTAAAATAGCATTCTTTTTTCTTTTTCTTTTTGATATGGGAAATATAAAAAGAGGATGGCTGGTATGAATAAAACTTTTAGCTAAATGTAATTAATATTGAGAAAATCATAACTGACAAAGATACTTCAAATATGGATGGGAAATTAAACCTTAATAAGAATATGAAAAACAGGATACTGATTTATGAACTGATATTATTGTGATATTAGTAAAATATGATAAGGATGTTTATATCTAACTTTGTATACATCAGTAAAAATAAGAATTGTAACTGTGTAATGAAGGAAAAATGGGAAAAATATGGGGAAGAAAGGAGGATCAGGGAAAAATACTGGATTGTGTAGTACTGAACAGATTTATATGAAGAAGTTAATATTATTACAACATGTTGTTTACTAAGTACTAAAGATTATAATTTTTAAAAATCAGTAAAACATTAAATATAAAAAAAAGAATATTCAGGTTTCTGTTTGTTTCAAGGCATCTCCAAGACAAGGGAATTCCTTATACCTCTAGCAGACTCCTTTTTTTCTTTCTTATCTATTTCATCTGGAACATGGAAGAAGCATTTCCATCCAGTTCAGGAGAACTGGAGCTCAGAGTGAAATGGCTGAAGTATTAGGTCTAAGAACTAAGGCCTATTTTGAGTTCTGCAGAGCTATTTTTAATATCACCCTTTTCTAAGAGGCAGCTTGAGATGTTTTGGTCCCCAAGAGGCTCTTTTAAATCTTTGGCAGAATGCCTTGTGTGAATATAATATGACCAAGGCTGTCAAAAAGGACTTGGGCTGTGCGATTTGAAAGACAATCCAAGATCTTTGTATTTGAAAATATTTTCGTCATCAAGGCTATCTTCAGTTTTTGACATCAACTTTTACCCGATTCTAAACCTCAGCTAAAATGCAGGCTTTAAACAGAAAGCTGGTATTTGTAAAATATGTTGACAGACATTTTTTTTAATGTAACCAATGATGCATTTCCAGATGATATTAGTCACACGTTTAGATCTATTACAACAGTGTAATCAATAATGCCATTAATTTGCCTATTTATTAGCCGGAGCCATTTAAGATGTTAAGATGTCAATCTTTTGGATGTTACAGAGACTGGCAGTCTTGGTTTTAGTGTTACATCCAGCTTGTTTGGAATATAGGTAGGCAACAAGTATATGCAATATATATATTTGGATTGCTAACAAAGAATTAAGGGAGAATGGAATAGCTATTTCGAGCTAATTAGCTCTCATCAGCCAAACATACCCTTCTGAGATTTGAACCTGACTGTATGTACACATACATACTGTACATAGATATTTGCAACAAATAGAACATTCATTTTCTCATACATAGTTACAGATGGATACCTCACAAAAATTCTGGGCCAGCAACCCAGTTTGGAAAGTCCTGTTCTAACCCATTATCTAACTACTTAATGCCCAACTGTGTGAGTTTCAAGTTACTGAGCATCATCTCAAGAGAAAAATCAGGTTTATTCTTGCTGTCCATCCTCTGTTAGTAGTTATCCCCAAATCCATAATTCCATGTTCTCTGACTTCTTCTTTTTCAGTGGCCAACTTTCACAGCATACTTAAACACCAGAAATACTAATATATCAACAGTCCTGATCTCTAGCATTGTTGAAATGACCGGGTTATTGCTTTCTTCCCTAATCTTCTTTTAAATTTTTCTAGCACATACAGTACTGTAGATCTTTTTTTTTTTACTACTTCCATTAAGTAAAATGGGCCTTGCCTTGCCTTCTAACCCAGAAAATGTCAAAACTTTGGTACAGGCATAAGCCAGAATTCACATTAAGCCAAAATGTTCATTATGCATTTTGATCTTCATAGCCTAACAATATTTTATAGCAACCCAATGTAAAATATTCAGGACATTGTTCATAACTTCTCAGTCCTTTTCACTTTTGGCTAAGAAAGTGTTGCAATCTGCACATTTCTGATTGTTAATGTTTTGACCTCCAGTTTCACTTCCAGCTGTCTTCTTGTTTAATCCTGTCATTCTTATTATACAATCACTACATAAATTAAACCGCTATGGAGATAACATGCGTCATTGTTTCACACCTTTCATTAACCAAATCAGTTCTTACAGAAGCCTCATGTTCATTTTAAAAATTCCTCAGAAGAACAATCAAATCTTGGGACATGCCCACTAACCATAATGCACTTCCCACTTTGTCACAATATCTAGTCTGTTTGGTAGCTGGTCAATTGTCCATGGTCCCTCCTTTTCTAGTGGAGTTAATTTCTCAATACACTTTTTTTATTCCAAAAAATGTTTTGTCACTCTATAGTTCTATGAGCATATCCATACTGTTTTCTTGACAAAAAAAGGCAGTTTCCCCCTTCTTATAGATTTGATTTGAAAGTTCCTTCTTCTGGGTGGGTTGTTGCCTCATGTTTGCAGAGTTCCACATCCCTGCTGTGGATTATTCTACCTTAATCTTCTTTTTTTGTATCATACTGGGCAAGTTGAGCCTACTAGAAGTTCTATCAGCATTGCTGCCTGAGTGATTCCACTACATCAAAGTGACAATTCCCACAAAGATTATTTCTATAACTGGGGGCAAGTTGTAATTCTTTCATCTGTCAATGAAGTACCAATTTCTTCTGACAGACTATTTTTGTTCTTCATCAATATGGAATAGGAAAAATAATGTTGAAGCTTTTTTTCCAGGAAGTTTTGACAGGATAAGTGTACTTAAATATAATCACTGAATTAACGTCTCAGCCAGGAGGTCAAGTATTAATTTGTTAAAGATATTTCTAATTCATCTAAAAGGAAATCAGACTCATAACTAAAGAGATACAAAACCTTTAAAGGGTCAGTTCTCAAAGTCTTTTGTTACAAGTGAAGGGCACTTTCTCAAAATATTGAGGAATACCTGTGTAATGGTTACGACAGACAGAGACGAATAAAGCAGAACTCCGAGGCTTGAAAATTCCTCAAAGAACATGTTTATTAGTTACAAAGTATTGGCACGGTCAAAAGTGAAATCAAGTTTGAATACACAAGTAACAATTGCCAAACTACAAATTTAAATGTCCCACCCACAAAACCACCCAAGCAACTACGTTCCCCAATATACTTATTTGGCGGGCTTTTTATGTAATACCCAGTCTCTGGCTTTGGGAGCAGCAGATGACCTTGGTTCCCATGGAACAGAAGATTATTTTGACTAATGAAGCACCTGGGCAACACCCCTCCCTCCGTTCTATGTAGAAACCTAGAATGAGAAGAAAAAATGGCTGCAGCCATGCTCATTGTAGAGTTGACAACCTGTCTTCTGGAGACTCGGAAAAGAAGGATAGAAGTGTTCCAATATTTGACAGGCTGCCACAAAGAACAGGGGTTCAACCTATTTTCTAAAGCACCAGAAGGCAAGACAAGAAACAATAGATGGAAACTAAGCAAGAACAAAAGCAACCTAGAACAAAGGAGAAATTTCCTAACAATGAGAACATTTAAGCAATAGAATGCCTTGCCTTCTGAAGCTGGAGGTGCTTCATCACTGGAAGCTTTTAAAAAGAGATCAGACAGCCATTTGTTTGATATGGTACAGGGTTTCCTGCTTGAGCAGGAGGTTGGACTAGAAGACCTCCAAGATATCTTCCAACCTCCAAGATACCTTCTTTTCTGATCTACTTTGAGTGCTGTCTCAGGTCATCTCTGTATGATTGCTTTGTTTCACTGTTAGAACCAACGTGAATCTAATTTGTGGATTGACATCACTTGCAAAAGAACCTGAAAAGCCCTTTCTCACTAATATGAGAAACAATGCCATGTGCCCAGAGACTCAACGGCCTCTGTTAATGACCTCTTGATCCTTTGATCAAAATCATTAATGAATTAATTAATTCACATCTACATACAACATTCTCTCAGCTCTCCCTTTCTACAGTTTTCCTTTTCCTTCCACTTTGTCAGCTCCTCAGTTTTTTCCTCTGCCCCTCCCTGGTTTTCTGTCATTTATTCAGTTCAGCTTGAGAAGCCAAATGTATCTGAGGTATGACATATTGGCACAGATTTAGAGTTTGTTTGTCTTGCAGCACCACAATTTCAAAGAAAAAGCAAGGAAAACACAGCAAAGAAAAACAACAAAGAGGCAGTGCCAGGCAAGCCTGTCTCCTCTTACCACTTAGAGCAATAAATAATTTCAGTTAAGGATAACCAAAAACCTTCCTGTTTGAAATGGAAAGTGAAATCGGCATTACTTCCCCCCCCTCCCTCTTGGTTTGAAAAGGGAATTACATAAAGCAAATATCCATCAAATGTACTTCTTATTTATTTTTTTGTATCGCAACATTTTGTTTGTTGGTTTTAATTACTCCACGGCTACCTTGTATTCTAGCTAATACCCAGGGATTTTAAATCCTTTCTTGTGTTTTATAGTTCTGCTACTATTTTTTTCACATAATATTAATTAGTTTTGTTATGCCTTTGTCATGCCTTCTTAAAACTGCTTTCCAACTATAGAGCAATAGTGAAAGAGGTCATTATCATAGATAATGGTCACTGTAGATGTAGAAAAGTCTTGCTTCTCATTATCCTCCAGATTCTATTAGCATATACAGATTGTTTTAATCCCAATATAATTAAACAGAACATAAAATTCTTTTATTTACATGTAACTCAGCTGTGGGAGATGGCCAGGCTGAGCCCAAGGGAGGGGTCAAATGGATCATCAGTCATGAGTCCTTTCGTGCCCACAAGAGATCAAAGTCCACCCCAACTTGAATTCTTTCTACTCTTACATCCTGCTAACTTCCCATATCTCTTAATAGTTCATATTCTTGTAGAGACCTCAGGCTTACAATAAATCTTTATACCCATTTGAACTGTCTGGATCTATTGATTTTCCTGGATCTTGACATCAAGCTTTTTTTTTTTTTACCTTTTTTTAACCTTCCAAAACAAATAAGCCTATCTAAATCCGCTGATTTGCAAATATTAGGGCATGGATTTCTCATTGCCCTCCCCAGCCCCTCTCCCATTTTAGGACATTGGGTGACATTTTCAGGGAGTTACAAATCAGAGATCCTTAGAATCATAGAATTGTAGTATTGGAAGGGACTTGGAGATCTTCTAATCCAACCCCCCCCCAAAAAAAGGTTGTCTAATCTTTTCTTGAAAGCCACCAGTGATAGAACATCCACTCCTTTCCCCTCCCATGTGCATATAATAAAATCCCCTGGTTTCTACATAAAAATGAAAGTTTTCTTTTTTGGGAGTGGGGAGGAAGAAGAATGTCTGTAGATCAAAACTGGAACTAGAGGTAAAACTAAAGTTACAAATCTACAGTCATCAGAATGCAGAGCATGATCTTAGGAAATGGGCAGTTTGCAAGCGAACTGAGGGAGGACAATTGACACATCAATGAAATAATCAGGCTTTCATTTTATTTTCAAACACTGATTAAATGCTCCATTCGAGCACTTTTCTTATCCTGAGAGCACTTTTATTAAAAAAAAAAAACCAAAACCATTTAAGTCAGAGATTTTGCTTATCCAAAACAGTGTTTTATTTCTAAGTTGCCTTAAAACAGAAATTATTTTCTTATTCAAATCAGTATTTCCTTTTCAAAGACCTGCTTATGTGCTGGAGCTAACCTTTGCTTGTTTAAGACAGTAGAAGAATGTTTTGGTCTGGGCTTAGGGAAACACAGGTCCTGTGATGAAAAATGCTACTTCGGTCTCTGTTAACTTTCACACACACACACACACACACACACACACACACATATATTTGTGTGGTTTGAAAGAAGACTGTTATCACAGCACACATGGTTATTAATGCTGTGTTCAGTTGGACCTCTTTAGAGTTTGAGAAACAGCATACATATGTGGAAGGAAGGAAGTATGCATTTCATGCAATGCATGGTGTGCTTCACAAAATATGTGCCTATTTCTGATCCTGACATGTTGGTAAATGTACCATTCTTTTTAGCATGTCACTGGTCAAATAATAAAAGTCATTTAGAGTTTTAGCCCAGCAATCTCTAAACAAGGATTCTACAAATATGTTATTAAACCACATGCCATAATGTCCATTCATATCCTTGTTCATCATATTTTGGTCAATCTGGAGTTTTGCATTACAGGATTTGGTACTTTTTCAAGTCTGTCTTGGAACTTCATGAATATATGCAAATTAGCACGAGTCCTTGCAGATGTTATTGCTCCTGAGATGTAGAGATTTATACATTTCTCTTCAGTCTACCCTATACCTATTTCTCATTGTGAAAGATATCTACACATACATATACTCTCACATACAGAGATATTATATAGAGAGAGAATCTAAAAATGCACATATGCACATCACATTGGATGTACTTTCAATCCAGGCCAAAGTGATTAAAATTCCATTTGACAAGTCTTTGTCATTATTATTCATGATGCTCTGTCAAAGCTGCTTAATCATGTGTAGAACCTACAAAGGATTTCTTTCCCTTTCTCTTTTTAACAAACATGCTTTTGAAGGTAAATGGGCATAGCAAATAACTTATCTGATCGAAATAATTACAGACAGAAAAGGGTGGTGGGGAATCTAATCTAATCAGTCAGGATTTAGTTCTTGCTGTCATTGTCCTGCAGCACCATATTATCAGAAACAGCTTTAAATAATTAAAGGTCTTCTAATAAAATTTCAGTGTCTTTTGATGATCTGCACAATAGTGCTGGTTTGTAGTGATTTTCTGTACTAATGGCAATATCATGGGATAGTCTTCTGATGAACCATCACTGCCAAAGATAAAAGCTCAAGGCATAAAAATCTAAGAGAAGTTCTGCTGGACCAGACCAAAGGTCTATTTATTCTAGTTTTTTGTTCCCATGGTAGCCAACTAAATGCCCATAGAAACCCAGAAGCCCAAAAGCATCCTCCCACACAAACTCATCTTTCTCAGAAACTGAGAATGAGAAACCCACTCTCTCTAATATGAGATAAATATATAGGCATCCTTATATATTGACTTATAGCCATTATTTAAAATAGGATGGGATGGAGTGGGATCTAATTCTAAAACTAAATCATTATGAAAACATGCACACTGACATTTATCAGATGAAAATAAATCTATCTGTGGAACATTTTGAAAGAAGGTTGTTCCTCATGTCACTACAAAGAGTAACATCCCACATATTCCCCTTGTTATTGTTGGGTTAGGTAGAGAGGGGAGAATTTCATTTCAGTTACAAGTTAGTAAGAACATCAATTTCTCCCCTTTGTTTGAACTAATATGAAGATTTAATAACTTACATTTTATTAAATCTCCAAAAGTTGGATCCTGTGGATTTTGCACAGCAAATAAATCAAGTAATGCATATAAAATGGGTATATTGGATATGTGTTTGCAATGTGTTTCTATCAGCGATAATGATGATGTATGTAATAATAAATTAATAATAAATTTGATTTAATACATTATGTATGTAATAACAAGAATGTCATTATGAAAAACAGGAAGAATGTATATTAAAGAAAATGGAGTTAAATTATTCATTAGTTCATTTGTTCATTCATTTGATTTATAAAGCTGCCCATCTCACTTTTATGTGACTCTATGCAGCTTGCAATAGAATGAGCATAATTCATAAATACACAATGTACAAAATAAAAATAAAACACATAGCAGTCAAGTGT